>NC_054371.1:29148000-29345500 GCF_017654675.1 Xenopus laevis | reverse complement strand
TGACTGGATGTCATAGTAGCCAGAACACTACTTCCTGCTTTGCAGCTCTTTAACTCTGAGTTAGTCAGTGACTTTAAAGTGGACCTGTCACCCAAACATAAAAATCTGTATAATAAAAGTCCTTTTCAAATGAAACATGAAAAAAAAAATGTTGTTATTAAAGCATTCATAGCTGTTGTAAACTCATTTAAAAATCTCAGCTGTCAATCAAGTATTGTCTGCCCCTCCTCTATGCCTTAGGCATAGAGGCGGGGCAGACAATTACTTTCACTTTCCATTCAGCACTTCCTAGATGTCACTGTCCTCCCCACATTCCCCCGTTCTCTTCACCATTTAATTGTGTAACCAGGACATGGGGATGGACATCAGGTCCCCCATTCTGGTGCACAAACAAGATTCTGAGATGATACAAGTCTTGTCTTAATAACAGTGTCCACAAAATGGCTGCTGCCTGCTTGCTGTAATTATTAATTCCCAGACGGAAGGAAACAAGATTCAAATAATTTATACAGTGTAATTAAAGTTCATTTTGCTTGACTAACATGATAAAATAGGATGTGGGATAATTTTTTTGGGTGAAGGGTCCCCTTTAAAGGGGGCCACAGTGTACATCAATGTTCAGTGAGTTTGCAATTGATCCTCGGCATTCAGCTTAGATTCAAAAGCAACAGTTATGTCCCATGTGCCCCCCCCCTCAAGTCACTGATTGGTTACTGTCTGGTAGCCAATCAGTGTAAAGCAAAAGAGCTGAAAAGCAGGAAGTAGTGTTCTGGCTATTATGTTACACACACACAGTCACTCCAGTCTTTATACATTACATTTTTGGCTAACTAACTATATTAGTTACATTTTTTTATTTTGCACAGCCTGTCTATTTACCCAGTTTTTATACTGAACAATTCCTTTAAAGGGTAACAATGTCTATGGTTTCTCTACCAGTAACCCTGGCCACAGTACTGTACATAGTGAGTCCCAGTGGGATGTCAATATGCAAAGTGCTGCCCCAGACTACTGGGTACAATTGCACATACACATTATTGTGCTGTAATGAGAATTAAACACACCTGTCTTGCAGTTCAGCAGCCGCCGCCTTGTCTACACGTTGGTAAATCAGTTCTTCTGGCTACAAAGAGCAAATAGGCAATCAAATACTGCAAATGGCTTTCATCTAAGTCAATAAATAACTGCATAACAGGCACAAGCTTCTGCTCCCTCCATACAGCAAGATACCAGATACCAATTCAATATCAAGCAGTACCTGAACACTAGAAAGTCCAGGATGAGGGTAACTTCTTGAAAAGAATGGCTTCCACATATTAGTCCTGCTTGTGTCAAACGATATACTCATTGGTGCGTCATACTGCTGCATGTTAAACCAGATCTAACAAGGAAACAGAAATATTCATCAAAATTTAAAAATGATATATATATATTTATACAGGAGTGTAACTACAGAGGGGGCCCAGAAGGAATAGGGGGCCACATGAGGCCCTGAATTATGAGCAATTTCAACATATATTGGTAAAAAAAGGAAAACCTCTGGTTATGTTGGGGGCCCTAAGATTTATTTGATATGGGGCCCAAAATGTGAGGAACTAAAGCCTTTTTTTTAACACAAACACTTCATTTCAGGGGCTCAAAAGTAATTGGATTAAAAAATTGAAAATAAAAAGTTCATTTGTAATACTTGGTTGAAAACCCTTTGCTGGCAATGACAGCCTGAAGTCTTGAACTCATGGACATCACCAGATTCAGGGTTTCCTCCTTTTTAATGCTCTGCCAGGCCTTTACTGCAGCGGCTTTCAGTTGCTGTTTGTTTGTGGGCCTTTCTGTCCGAAGTTTAGTCTTCAACAAGTGAAATGCAGCTCAATTGGGTTCAGATCAGGTGACTGACTTGGCCATTCAAGAATATTCCACTTATTTGCTTTAATAAACTCCTGGGTTGCTTTGGCTGTATGTTTTGGGTCATTTTGCTGAGTTCACCAGTACTTTCTTTCTTTCTTTCTCAGGATGAACCAAACTGTAGATTTTGCCACTCCAAATATTGTAGCAATTTCTTGGATGTTTTTTTTCTGTTTTTGCAGCTTAAGGATGACTTCTTTCACCTGCATGGAGAGCTCCTTTGACCGCATGTTGTTTGTTCACAGCAAAATCTTCCACATACAAGCACCCCCCCCCTTTAAATCAACTCCAGGGCTTTTATCTGCTTCATTGATAATGAAATAACGAAGGAATTGCCCACACCTGCCCATGAAATAGCATAGGAGGATCAGCACTCACTGTATTGAAGATGAAAAAATGCTTTTATTGTCAAGTAAAGTATTGTTTTGTGCCAGTGGCACTAAAAGAACTGTAAAAGAAAAAACTTTGTTCTGACGCTTCTAATTGGTCACATGACGTCATTTTTGGCGCCCTAATTCACTAATGGGGGTGGGTATTTAATGTTGGTATCACTGTTACACAATATCCTTGAAAAAGGTCCCCAGGTGGGACCGAAACGTCGGATTAAGATGTATATCACTTGACAATAAAAGCATTTTTTCATCTTCAATACAGTGAGTGCTGATCCTCCTTACTCTATAAGATGTCAAGATGCCCAAGCAATAAGGGATTTCTACTTATCATTAACCTCATTCCAGACGACAGAAAACACCAGTACTTACATTATCAGCGTTAATCAAACATCCAACTCTTTGTAGTGGGCAAAATGTATCGTACTGGCCATAAAAACTTCCAGTGCTTGGATTCCATATGATGTTCTGGTTCTGTTCCAACGTCAGCACATACGTAGTTGGTCCCTTAAAATAAATGAGTATGATCAATTAAATGGAAATTACAGGAACAGTACTGTAGTTTCAAATCAATCAATATAAAGACAGGTCACTAAATGGGACGTAATGATCCTGATTTGATCTGGGCTTTACTTCATCACACATTTATATATCCCAAAATTCCATAGGCCAAGAGTGATTGGCTACTTAAGTAATCATTTTGTTAATTGGCAGAAGGCAATCACAGCTCCCCAATGGTAGGAGGGGGCCCTTGTAAGCTGGTTGCTTAGATGCCAGAAGAAAACTGTCCACCTATGTCTAAGCTAAAGTAAATCTGGACTGGGTTTCTTCTACAGGGCTTAGAAATGAAGTAGCACAAGAAGCAGATCATTGAAAGCTAGGCTGCTATTACAGTGATAAATAGGCACAAAATAGAAAACACAAGAGCCACATATTAGTCTCCTTGTGGAGTCTTATGTACCAGAGAGTCAAGCACATTCAGCAAAGTCACAGAGAGAAACAACTGCGTCTGTGTGAACAGGCTCTTACCTCAGGAATTGCGCTTCCTATCAGGAGCCAAGCCTTCTTCCCCATGGCCAGAAAGTAATTGCACAAAAGGACGGCATGTTCTTCTTCGTCTCCAGCCAGAAGATCGAGGAATTGCTGGAGAAAAACAGGAGAGACAGCACTGTATGTTATATCACCAGCACATTCTGCTACAGGCTAGTGTATATACAATGGCTACACACCAAGGCCCTGAACATGACATGTCAGTTAGTGACCAAAATAGCTAAAAGCACTGAAATTCCTCTCTTTCCTTAAAGGAATTGTTCAGTGTAAAAATAAAAACTGGGTAAATAGATTGTATGTGCTAAATAAATAATGTTTCTAATATAGTTAATTAGGCAAAAATATAATGTATAAAGGCTGGAAACATTGGATGTGCAACATAATAGCCAGAACACTACTTCCTGCTTTGCAGCTCTCTTGGTTTCCACTGATTGGTTAACAGGCAGTAACCAATCAGTGACTTGAGGGAGGGGCACATGGGTCATAACTGTTGCTTTTGAATCTGAGCTGAATGCTGAGGATCAATTACAAACTCACTGAACAGTTATGTCCTATGTGGCCCCCCTTCAAGCCACTGACTAACTCAGAGTTAGAGATTTAGATCCCTGCCTAGGTTATTATTCAGCAATGGTAATGGAAGTTAGTCAGTTAAGTCTGATCCCTTAATGGCTCTGAAATAAACCTACACCCAGATGGTGTGCCCTTTGCATATGGAGGAAACATAGGAAATGAGAACTTATATCTATTAACACAAAACTACAGGTATGGGATCTGTAATCCAAACCCATTATCCAGAAAGCTCCAAATTAGGGAAAGGCCATCTCCTATAGACTCTATTTGATCCAAATAATCCAATTTTTAAAAAAAGATTTTTCTCTGTAATAATAAAACAGTAACTTGTACTTGATCCCAATTAAGATATAATTAATCCTTATTGGAAGCAAAACCAGCCTATTGGGTTTATTTAATGTTTATATGATTTTCTAGTAGACATAAGACATCCAAATTATGGAAAGACCCCTTATCAGGAAAACCCCAGGTACCGAGCATTCTGGATAACAGGTCCCATACCTGAATATATCTGATCATAGAAGCTTGCTGTTATGTTTATCTGTAATGCCGCGTAGGTGGAACCTGTGACCTGACAGCAGCTACAGTGATCTAAGATTAAATAGTAACTGGGTTTTAAACGGATACTACCAAGATTTTGATGAAAAAGTCATCTTCCCAGCCTTCAGGTCTTACCACTCACATACTACTTAGCGAAGAGACAAGTTACACAGTCCTTTATCTGTTGAACGAATACTCAGACGCAGGTACATAGAGAATAGCCATAACAGCCCAGGGTGGTAGTGACCCGCACCGGCCTGCCAAAACCCGACTTCCTCTGGGAAGTCCAGCCTATGCCGTCACAAAAGGGACGGGGCGAGCAGGTGTGCGTCTATTAAAATCGAACCTGGAAGTTAGAAGCCAGCATTTGTAAGTTCGCAGGGCAGGGAGAGCAGCCAGAAGAGCTCAACCCACACCCGCCCACGACCCGGAAGATGGGGTGCGAGGTCCATCCGACCTGCGGGTATCGGGCCGGCCCGCAGATCAATCACTACAGGGCGAGTAGTTGTTACTTACATCGGCTGTACTCCATAGGTTGCAGATTCCAGCAAATGACACGTTGTCTGGAAGGAATGGGATAAGAGAAACGTAGTGTGCCACCAGTTCCTAAGGACACAAGACAGAAAAATTAAATGTGCTTTGAATATAAAATCTGTGCATAAGACACTGCATCTATAAATGCTAATAATGTGCATTTATTAAGCGGAAAAATTTAGCTAGACTGAACACTAAATGGGCCCATTTCGAATTGGATTTCGCTTTATTCCACAAATCTCAAAAAAAGTACGGGTTTTCTATAATGCCATATTTAATAAGTGTAAAAACCACGGAAACCTCTAATACAAAACTTCGTTGGGTAAAAGTTGTCATGGTCCTGTAGAAGTCAATGGGAGCTGCACGGATACTATTGGACCATTTCAATTCAATCCTAACTCGTTCAAAAACTTAAATTTTTAGAGGTTTTCAAGGTATTCATATTTTTAGCGCATCACTAAGTGTAATTTTCAGTGCGTACTTACTTTATTTGGATTTTTTTAATAAATCTCATAACATTCGTGGTTTTAGAGAAAGTGAGTTTAGTCGTGGTTTCAAAAACCTTTAAAACAACTAAAATCCAACCTTTGATAAATAGCCGCCGCGTGTTATAATTTCCATTCTAATACAGTACTACAGGTATGGGACCTATTATCTGGAATGCTCAGGACCTGGGGTTTTACGGATAATTGATCTTTCCGTAATTTGGATCTTCATACCATAAGAAAATCATTAAATAAACCCAATAGGCTGGTTTTGCTTCCAATAAGGAATAATTATATCTTAGTTTGGATCAAGTACTAGCTACTGTTTTATTATTACAGGGGAAAAAGGAAATCGTTTTTAAAGATTTGGATTATTTGGATAATATGGAGTCAATGAGAGATGGCCTTTCCGTAATTCAGAGCATTCTGGATAACAGGTTTCCAGAGAACGGATCCCACGCCTGTACTAATTATACAGAGTTCCTGGCCCAAAGAACTTTTTCAATTACATTCTATTATTTATTTGTGACCGTTTTTTTTAAATATTGAAGTGTACAGTTTCATTTTTCACCTTCTTGTGTCTTTCTAAAGCAGCACTGGGCAGGGGGTCGCCGACTCTGTAAACTGTCCAAAATTGATAAATTGATCTACATATTTTTTCTCTTTGGCCCTGCTGAGCAGAATCCCTGAGCTTCATTAAATAATAAAGAATAATAGAGAATAATAGCTCAACAAAGCAATGGGCTAGAAATGGTACACCATTAATTTTGTCCTTGGATACCAGGCAAAATCCACCAAATGTTCCCTTTGTTCTTGTGAAGTCCCTGATGATTGTGCGATGATACTACTCCTTCATGGACTGATACTTACTGAAGCAGCCTGAGTATTATTTGGGTGAGCATCAAGAAGTTCCCGTGGTGGATTCAAGGGTTTGATGTATCTAGTTACAAAAACAGTGGCCCCATTAATGTCGGTGACAGTCGTCAGGCACTGGCGGTTGGAGAACTTCAGACCTGCCTCACTTTGGTACTTCTCCGCAGCCTGCAGCAGCTTCTCATCTTCACGGCTTTCAAACTACACACAGAAATAATAGAGATGTGATGATTATATAAATGATCCAGGTAAGAAACATCACTCATTGGAAGGCATCTAATAATTCAGAGAGCAGTGACTTATTAAGTGGGTAATCCTAACTGTGCCAGCGTATGAGCGCCTGCTGCAACACCGTCAGGCTCTGCTGGGATTCAAGCCAGGGACCTTTGGGTTTCTGGCTCGATACCTTAACCATTTGGCCAGATGAGCAGCCTGCAGGGTTGCTCACTATATGTTACCTGGCCTCTGAAGCCCCAGCCCAGCAGAAGTCTGGTTGCAGTCAGCCAAATTTAAGGCCAGCCCTCCAAACACTACTTGCCTGAGCATTGGTTCCCATCCTAGCAGTGTGGCATTGTCCCTGCTACAGGTTCCTGTTCTAGCCTCCTTCCTATTTTGCCTTGTCTTGTCTGAACTCTTCCCTGTCTTGACCTGCCTGGCTCTGAACCTTGTACAGTCTTGATATGCCTTACCTTCTCCTTCCAGTTCTGCTCTGGTCCTGTTTTAAACCTTGATCTTTTCTTGCTTTAACCTTGCTGTGACCTTGCCCTGCCCAGCTTTCCTTTCTATTCTGACTATTGCTCTGCTCCTGCTACAAACCTGATCTTGCCTTGACCTTGACCTGACCTGGTCTTTCTGGTTCCTGCTTCCTGTTCTGTTCTGGCCTGTACCCTGTCTTTATCTTCCCTTTTCTCGCTCTGCATCTTGCCCTACCTTTTTCAGTCCTCTCCTGCTTTCCGCTCCAGTCCTTTTCTGCTATCTGCTCCAGTCTCCTCCCGCTATCCAGTCCTCCTGTTCCTGATCTCAAGTCTACTCCCGAGCTACACTCGCACCGTCCTGTCTTATACTTCTAGTCTGCTCCTGTCTCCTAATCTACGCCCATCCTGTTTTACACTTCTAGTGTGCTCCTGTCTCCTAATCTACGCCCGTTCTCTTATACTTTTAGTCTGCTCCTTATCTACGCCCGCACCTTCCTGTCTTATACTTCTAGTCTGCTCCTGTCTCCTGATCTACGCCTGCACTGTACAGTCTGTTCCTGTCCTGACCTTCGCCCTCTTCATCCTGTCTAGTCCAGTCCTGATCTTCGCCCTCTCCGTCCTGTTCTGCACCTGTTCCAGTCTAACTCATTGCCCTAGTCAACCTGTTCCTGCCTTCCCTTTACGTGTTCCCTAGGCACATACAGCACCTGCATAAAGGACTTGCCCTTCTCTCATCAGTCTCCACAGTGCCCCCTACCTAATCCTTGACAAACACTCACTAAATGTTGTGACTGCAGTTGACGGCTGTTGCAGTTCAGGGGGCATATGTTTGGTTCTTGTGGTCCAAGGGGTAGAGTAGCGGTGTTGTTCCACCTTGCATGTGTATAGGGTAAGAAACTCTATATCAGAGCTGGACAACAATCTCACAGTGATCTGATTGATTGATTCGACGAATGATGAAATCTGTGCAGTGTTGTCATCCAAATTGCACATTATCCAACTGATCTACCACTGAGCTGATGTATCCCATTCTGGGAGTGCTTTGTTCTACTGGAGTTGATGGACTCTAGAAACAGTGAACCCATTGAGCTTAAGTCTGTAGTATGAGCTCTTTTTGGATGAACAAATAAATATAGGATATCATTCAGACTTAAGTTTATAACGTCATCTGTTCTGATTATTATTAAAAGGGTTGTTCACCTTTGCGTTAACTTTTAATATTATGTAGAGACTGATATTCTTAGACAATTTGCAACTGGTTTTCATTTTTTATTATTTGTGGTTTTTGAGTTATTTATCTTTTTATTCAGCAGCTCTCCAGTTTGCAATTTCAGCAATTTGGTTGCTAGGGGCCAAATTACCCTAGCAACCACACATTGATTTGAATAATATCAATAGGAGAGGACCTGAATAGAAAGACGAGTAATAAAAGGTAGCAATAACAACACATTTGTAGCCTTACAGAGAATATGTTTTTAGATGGGGTCAGTGGCACCCCCATTTCAAAGTTGGAAAGTCAGAAAAAAAAGGCAAATAATTAAAAAACTATAAAAATTAAATAATGAAGACCAATTGAAAGTTGCTTATATTTGGACAATCTATAACATGCTAGAAATTAACTTTAAGGTGAACCCCCCTTTATTACCCTATGCTAGGGTGCGTGGGCAATGCCTTAAAATATGGCAGCTCATAGTAGCTAGCTACCAGGAAACTAAAGCATTCCTCTCAGGATGAGCCAGTCTCACACATTGGCACAGCGGATTGTCTCACCTTTTCTCTCACAGACTCTCCAGGTACAAGTTGAGGCTCAATGGTGATGAAAAGGGTTAGAAAAGAGCCTTGGCTCAGACCTCGCATGGCATCATATCCACCTTCAAAGCCTGCGCTGCGCTGCTTGCTGTAGCCCAGAAGCACCGGAGGAGTTTCGATTAAAAATGTCCCATCGATCTACAAAACAGGAGTTGGTTAATCATGGCCACAGGTAGACAATGGTCTGCTTTCCACAAAGTTAAGAGGAATAAGCAGGAAACAAACATATTATGCCAATATTCATCTAGATTTTAGAAAAATGTGGGAACTAGCTGTATGTGTGGCGCTTAATACACTAAACAACGGATTTAAAGTGTTCCAGGGCAGTGAGCTGGATACAGTATATTTATGGTTCTCAACAAAGCTCTAGACCAGTGATTCCCAACCAATGGCTCTCAAGCAACATGTTGCTCACCAGTGGCCTCCAAGCAGGTTCTTCTTTTTGAATTTTTGACTTGAAGGCAAGTTTTGGTTGTATAAAAACCATGTATTCTGCCACACAGACCCACCTGTAGTTTGCCAGACCACGTAAGGGCTAACAAACAATTACAGCCATTATTGAGCACCCCTAGGAACTATTTTCATGCTTGTGTTGCTCCTCAACTTGTTTTTTATTTAAATGTGGCTCACTGTAAAAAAATGTTGGGGACCCCTGCTCTAGACTAAGCCACTGCTACACCAGGTTCAATGGCAGCTGTGCCTAAAGATGAAGCTGCTCCGCTATGGGGCCAGGAGCAGTAACCGAGAAACATGGTTAGACTGCCAGGCTGAGATCTGGAAAGAATGCCTTTTTGCTGTTCTGGATACACAAAGGGTACATCTGATGTGACTGAATGTCTCATGCACAATTTTCCAATATGGGCTAACGGAGTCCTGAAAAATGGCTGGACCTCCTAGGGACCTTGGACTGAAATAATTCTCCAACCACTGTTCTAGGGTAAGGGTTGGATTTATTATTGTTCTTCAGCGCCACACTGCTGCTGTGCCAGGCTCTAGGGTAGCCAGTTGGCTTTATTTCTGAGTCAATACAGTCCCATACTGTATGGTGTGAGTTGGGTTTATTACTGGAGCTCAGCACAAAGCCACTGTTGTGCTAGGTTTGGAAGCTTGAGATGTTTGTCAAAGTCATACCATTGAGGCTTATTATTATTAATGGCTATTAAATACATATCATTTTACTGTTGTGTGGTTGGATGGCATGGAATTGCAAGGTTGGATTCACTAGTACACAATCAAACTGATTTCCAACCCTTATGTGTCTGTAAATTCATGTAACTGTAAAGCACCGGACAACTCAAGATGTCAACATTTCAATAGTCAAACAAGGGTTCAGATTTGGTTGACCCAATCCAAAAACTGAGCATCCTGGGCTCAGTGAAACGTAACCACATAACTCCAAAAGGCCTTGGTGGGAAAAGCTTCACTAGATCTCACCCATACGACCAAAACATATGGTACTTTCATAAGATGTCGGAAGGTATTATTTAGAAAAATAAGAGAAGTTAATGAACCCTCTAAATCTCAATTTTGGATGATTTCACCAAAAATGTTAAATGACTGAAAAAAAGATGCCAAGCTGAGTAATGAGTCTGTGTTCAGATAAAAGAGACACAATTGTAGTTAGAACTGATTAGTACATTCATTTCACCCACTGTTAAACAGCAGCAGATGGGGAGAAGATCGGGGTTACATTCACAAGGCACCTCATACTTACCCTTGCCTGAAAATAGATGGTTGTGAAAGGAATACGGACAGATCCCAACCAGTGTCTCTCTATCCGTGTATGAATTCCATGTCCTCTCTCCCTGTCATCCTTAAATGAACGTATAGTTAGTATTTATTCGGGATAAAGGTTAACTTTAGTAGACTGTGCAGAATTAAGGCAGAGACACACGCAGCAATACAGGAGATTAATCTCCCCGAACTGCCTCCCCGCCGGCTAGAATGAAAATTACTAGCGGGATGGCACTTCGATCGCTTCATTTTCCGAAGTTGCCCGAAGTTGCCTCACGAGGAAACTTTGGTTGACTTCGGAAAACAAAGCGATCCAAGTGCCATCCTGCTGGCTATTTACTTTCCAGCAGGCAGGAAGGCAGTTCAAGGAGATTAGTCGCCCTGAAGAAGAGGAGATTTGACTACGGATGACTAATCTCCCCGAATTGCCGCTTGTGTCTCTGCCCTTAACTGCAGACTGGTTGCTGCTGGAAACTGTACTCGTGCAATTTAGCACCTATGTTGGGAAATCAGCTCCTGTACCTGCTATATCATAATCTCTTTTTAAACCGTTCAAGGGGAACAATCGTGAAAATGAAAATTTAATATAAACTTCATCACACTGAAATAAGAAACTTTCTAAATACAAAAAATTGTGTACAGTTTCTAAAGTAATCAAATTTATCTTTACCATCCCTCTCGGCATCTGTTTCTCTTCATTCTCTCTTCTTGCAGCAGTTGGGTGTCAGATATTCATTGACAGTTGGATCTAATATATCTTATGGGGGGCTTCCTTTCTTAGCAAATGTATTAGAGCTCACTCAAATAGCTGGTTCCAGGTCAAACTAAATCTAAGAAAATAACCGACTTTGGCACAAATTCTGCATGTAGAGAGACATGATGTCTGGTAATTTTAAAAGAGTAGAGCTCTAATACATCTTCTAGGTAAAAGAGCCCCCCCAAAAAATATATTGGATTTAACGGTCATTCAAAATCAGACTCCCAACTCTTGCCTGAAAGAGACTGAAGAGAGACAGATGCTGACAGGGGAAAAGTGAAGAGTAACGATTATTTCAGAAATGGTACAGAATTTTTATTGATTTTATTTAGAATATTTCTTATTTCAGTATGCTCAAGCTTATTTCGCGATCGTTCCCCTTTAATATATTCCCAGTGCACATGCTGAGGAAGGAACATACTGCAAAGTCAAAAAGTTAAAACAATTCAAGTTTTTGATGTTACTGTTCCTTTAAATGCTTACTTCTAAAATATCATACGACACTTCATCGAAGACACTGATGAACACATCATCTTTCACCGACTGCAGACTGGCCGTGCTGTAGTCACCGTTAGGAGCCCTGCCAAGAGACAAGATTACAACAGGCTTATGCACTGAACTTTAACAATACTCACAAGTGATCATGTAACAGAAGAGGCTCGTTAAATCCAACTCTGCATGTTTCTTGCTTTGCCTCACTCTCAGCGGCAATGCCAGTGGGAAAACATTTATCCATGGATTTACAGTCTTCCCTAATTGCAGCAAGCATCCGATATGACTTAATCAGTCAGCACAATAGGATTTAAAATCAGCATACTATTCT
Organism: Xenopus laevis; assembly: GCF_017654675.1. Taxonomy (NCBI): domain Eukaryota; kingdom Metazoa; phylum Chordata; class Amphibia; order Anura; family Pipidae; genus Xenopus; species Xenopus laevis. Next base: position 29,333,339 of record NC_054371.1, on the reverse strand, counting down.
TTAAGGAAACCTTGTACTTGGATTACAGCTAATCTCTGCAATTGCTAAACAAGGCCTGCTTACACATTTAAGGCTTTACTCCCACAGATGTAGGCCAGAACTCATAAAGACAGTGACTAAATAACATGCAGGGCTGTCTTTAGTTGTGCTGGGCCTCACAGATAAACTTTATGGGAGTTTTCTGCTCTGAGTGTGGGGCTTAATCAATGTCCAATAAGCAGGATCATTCTGAGGTTGGATTTTTACTGGAATTATTATTTTTGTATTACTCTACTTTCTATAGTCTAGAGCGGCTTGCTTTCTTAAATATTCCTAATTTAACTTAAAGGAACAGTAACATCACAAACGTAATGTGTTTTAAAGGAATGGGAATATAATGTACTGTTGCCATGTACTGGTAAAATTGGCGGGCTTGCTTCAGAAACACTACTATAGTCCATGTAAAGAAGCCACAGGGGTAGCCATTAGGGTTGCCACCCGGCCGGTAAAACACCTGCCAAGGCCGGGGCCAGTATTACAAATTTAACAGCAATGTAGCGGCCGGTAAATTTGTAATACCCCTTAAAAAGGCCCTTGGCCTGCCCCCCAATCCGATCAAAACTTACTTTTTGCGCGGTCTTATGCCCATCGCGTGGCATGCCTCCACCCCATTTGACATCATGGGCCGCCCCTTTTGTTCCCGCCCCCACCACTGGCCAGTGAAAATTTTGTAAAAAGGTGACAACCTTAGCAGCCATTCAAAGCACAGGATAAACAATAGATAGATAAATTCTGATGAATCCCATTGTATTCTGCAGAGTTTATCTGCTGCATATCCTGAGCCTTTTCTCCTTTTTCAGCTTTGAATGGCTGCCCCCATGGCTACACAGCAGTTTATTTATATAAACAATAGTAGTTTCTGAAGCAAAAACACCAGTTTTACCAGTGTAATAAACAATTTAAAAGGTGTAATTAAACCGGTTATTGTAGAAATAGAGAATTTATTAACCCCCTTTTTTTTACCAGTGCAGCACAACAGTACATGATATTTTGATTACTTTAAAACACTTTCATTATTTGGTGTTACTTAACCTGATTCTGCTTTACTCGGGTTGCATTCATTTATTGGAAGAACCAAAAGGTGAAGGTGAGCACTGCTATAAGAAGCCAAAAAGCCCCTTCATTGTACAATAAATTCAGTAAAAGCCTCCTTACAACAGAAGCTATTTCTTTTTTTTGCAATCACAACCCCCCCCAGGAGTAATTAATAGTCACTGTGTGGTGATGATGATGAACATTATAAATGAAAGGTGGGAATTGGAATTGATGTTTTTCCTTAAACGTTTATTCTTTTTATTGTATGTTAAATAAAAAAATGAATTTAGTGATGCAAAGAGGTGATGTTTGATTAGCACCATACCTAAAGGGAAGCACAAGCTCCTCGTTCCAGTTGGGATTGGGTCCATCTGCCGTTGTGGTCTGACAGACAGTACGCTGAAATGAGACTTCTACAAATGGTCGCACCAAAACCTGGAATACAGAGGAATATCAGAAAAGGGCCAACGCTGATTTTATCATTTGAAAATAATTAAATATACAAGAAATACTAAGGCACAAAAATAGATAAACTACAAAAGAACGGTCTAATTTACTCACTGGTACCCAAGGCTATACTACTAGTCCAGGCACCCTGACCTACCCCCATGCTTGCTCAACCATTCCCCGTGGTGCTTGGTACTCATATAATCCCGCTGCTCTTCAGTCTTTCCCTTTCCTTACAATCACCCCCCTCCACCTACTTCTGGCCCTGCACTGGTGTAAATATACTGTAAGACAAAGAGGGGGGTTATGTTGCCCAGAAGCAGTAACCCATAACAACCAATAGGATGTTTGCTTTTAAAGGAGAACTAAACCGCCCATTTATTGAAAAATCCCCATCCCCTTCTGTCCATTGGCCCCCTCACTGCTTTCTCCCTCCTTAGTAACTTAGTGGAAAAAGTGTCACTGTCATGTACCTTGGCATATACATGCAGAGTAGCATAGCGGAGCTCTCTGGCGCCATCTTCTGAATCTTCAATGCTCTTCTTTTCCTTCGCAAATTTTGAAGCTTTCCGCACATGCGCAGTAGGCACGAATACCAGAATCATCCCAACTGCGCATGCACTAAAAAACTCTGTGCCGACGCTCACTTCCGCGAGGAACCAGAAGATACAGAAGATGGCGCCGGAGAGCTCCGCTGCGATACTCTGCATGAATATGCCAAAGTACATGACAGTCACACTTTTCCCACTGAGTTACTAAGGAGGGAGAAAGCAGTGAGGGGGGGCAATGGACGGAAGGGGATGGGGATTTTTGATTAACAGGGGGTTTAGTTCTCCTTTAAACAGGTGACCAGTAAATGCTACCTTCTGATTGGTTGCTATGGGTTAATGCTCCTGGGCAGACTTAGTACCTTCTTTTACATAACCCCCTCATGTGATGCCATAGTCTCACATCACCAAAGAGCCATTGGGTTTTGCACAGTAGGATTTGGGAGCTGATGGGATAATCCAGCAGGTGAGTAACCATGAAGTCAGAAGTCACCAATACCATGATCTGTCTTTCCACCTTGAACTGGTCGGATTTTCATTACCTGGTTAATGGTCGACTCTGGAGAAGTGGTTTGGCCTTGAGGTGAAGCCGTCGATGTGAACATTTCATTAAAGGATCTTGCAGATCTTGGTGGCTGTGTTAGTTTGCTGGTGATAAGCATGAGATAAACAATGATGGTTAAAGGAAAACTATACCCCTCAAACAATGTAGGTCTCTATAATAAGATATTGCATAAAACAGCTCATATGTAAAACCCTGCTTTATGTAAATAAACCATTTTCATAATAATATACTTTTTGAGTAGTATGTGCCATTGGGTTATCATAAATAGAAAACTGCCATTTTAACCAGTCAAACCGGTCAGATTCGACTAGGGAATTATCAAAACTCGATTTGAGATTTTTTTAAAAAAATTCAAATTCGAATTTCGAGATTTATGGTGCTCTGGCCCTTTAAGAATTCGAATTCGACTATTCACCACCTAAAACCGGCCGAATTACTGTTTAAGTCAATGGGAGAGGTCCAGGGATCAATTTGGAGATGTTTGCAGCCTTTCTGACTTTGAGTTTTTTCCGGAGAAGTTTTCGGGTCATTTAAATTCGTCTGAGTTTTGAAAATCCGATTTTATCAATACATTTCCTCAAGTCGTATTTCAAATTTGTCTGAATTATAGGGAGTTTGAAAGAAGTTGCATGGAATCGAAATTCGACCCTTGATAAATGTGCCTCAGAATGTAGAATATCTGTCACTATATCAGGTTTGCCTAAACCTGTGGGGGGCACCCATTTCTTTCACGATTGGCACTGATCAGTGAGAGAAGGGTGGACTGGTGCCCAGGACAGAACTGAACCTTAATGAGGCCATAGACATAGAGTTGAAGTGGGCGTTATTGGGCCCAACGATCGGATCATAATGGATCCGATGCAGGCAGTCGGATCGCAGGACCACATACACGAATAGATGTAGCCAAAATCCGACATAAATTTTTAAACCTGCCCGATTGAGATCTGGCTGACTTTCGGGCAGATATTGATCGGGGAAGCCCGTTGGATGGCCCCACACCGGGGCCAATAAGCTGCCGACTCGTTCTGTCGGCAGCTTTGTCGGCCTTAAATTAACTTTTAGTATGATGTAGAGAGTGATGTTATGAGACCATTTGCAATTGGTTTTCATTTTTTATTATTTGTAGTTTTTGAGTTATTTGCCTTTTTATTCAGCAGCTCTCCAGTTTGCAACATCAGCAATCTGGTTGCTAGGGTCCAAATTACCATAGCAACCACACATTGAGTTGAATAAGATACTGGTATATGAATAGCAGATGCCTGAACAAAAAGATGAATAAAAAGCAATAACAATAACAATAAATTGGTAGCCTTACAGAACGTTTGTTTTTTAGATGGGATAAGTGACCCCCATTTGAAAACTGGAAGGAGTTAGAAGAAGAAGACATTCAAAAACTATAAAAAAAAGAAAAAATGAAGACCAATTGAAAAGTTGCTTAGAATTAGCCATTCTGTAACATAACAAAAGTTAACTTAAAGGTGAACCACCCCTTTAAGTACAGCCCTCAATATAGTGCATGTCTCACATTGACTTCCCTTGGCTTCACTTGCACCCGTCAGAAATTCTGTGTTCTACTTATATATCGGATACAAAGTACAGGTATGAGATCCATTATCTGGAAATCCACTATCCAGAAAGATCTGAATTATGGAAAGGTCATCTCCCATAGACTCAATTTCATCCAAACAATCCTTTTTCTCTGTAATAAAATAAGTACCTTGTACTTGATCCCAACTAACTAAGATATAATTAAAGGACCAGTAACACTACATTTTTTTTCCCCAAAATTCGTTAGTATAGAAAGAAAAATAAACACCAAGGCAAATAAAACTTTTTAAATTGCAAAGCCTTTATTAAGAGATAACTTACCAAAACTCCACTTCCTGTCCTCTTCTAAAACGGCGAAAGGGCGACCATCCATGCAGCGGCGTTCAACTTCTCCTCCCTGGCTATTCTAGTGACAGTATGTGAAGAGGAGGCAGTGGTCCGCTCTGCCGCGCTTCCCCTATTCCCAGCAGTCAGACTTTGACTCCAGCCTTTCCTCCTCCGACGAGGAAGAAGAAGAGGAGGAGGGCAGCCTCTGCCTCTCCAGCGGCAACCAGTCACTCGCTCACACGGGGGGTTGTAGGATGGGTCGGTACAAGAGGTCGGGAGCTGGGGGTGTACAATGTACTTCTCGAATCACATGGGACAAACTCCTCGCCTGCTGGAGCTCGATACAAGTGTGACCGATCTCATTCCCTCCAGTCTGCGCTAACTTGCGTCCGACCCCGACCCGGCGACCCCAGGAGGACGGACAGGAGCTGAGGGGGATTCAGTCGGGGAGATCAGATCTGCTGCATCAGCGCATCGACGGGTAGCAAGTGGTTCAGCGCTCCCACCTCATCCATGGATTCTGCAGCAACCGGAGTCTAAAATCGCCGGCTTCTTCTGCAGCAGCTGGGACTGCCAGCCCCAGGCACACTCAGATGGGCACATCGACGGGGAACAAGTGGGGTCGCCGGGTCGGGGACGCAAGTTAGCGCAGACTGGAGGGAATGAGGTCGGTCACACTTGTATCGAGCTCCAGCAGGCGAGGAGTTTGTCCCATGTCATTCGAGAAGTACATTGTACACCCCCAGCTCCCGACCTCTTGTACCGATCCATCCTACAACCCCCCGTGTGAGCGAGTGACTGGTTGCCGCTGGAGAGGCAGAGGCTGCCCTCCTCCTCTTCTTCTTCCTCGTCGGAGGAGGAAAGGCTGGAGTCAAAGTCTGACTGCTGGGAATAGGGGAAGCGCTGCAGAGCGGACCTCTGCCTCCTCTTCACATACTGTCACTAGAATAGCCAGGGAGGAGAAGTTGAACGCCGCTGCATGGATGGTCGCCCTTTCGCCGTTTTAGAAGAGGACAGGAAGTGGAGTTTTGGTAAGTTATCTCTTAATAAAGGCTTTGCAATTTAAAAGTTTTATTTGCCTTGGTGTTTATTTTTCGTTCTATACTAACGAATTTTGGGGAAAAAAAAATTTAGTGTTACTGGTCCTTTAATCCTTATTGGAAGCAAAACCAGCCTTTTGGGTTAATTTGCATGATTTTCTAGTAGACTTAAGGTATGAAGATCCGATTATGGAAAGATCCATTAACCGGAATACCTCAGGTACGGAGCATTTTGGATAACAGGTCCCATAGCTGTATATGGAGTTTGTAGTGGGACTGTAGTAGAAAAAAATCACTGCAGCCCAGAGGAGTATTAGAGTAATACTAACAGAGCTCCTGTACATGTGGAGATTTTATTTGCAGCAGCGCTAGAGCTTCACTTGTGTAAACAAACAATAAAATGAGAGGAATAAAGGAAGCAGATGGGCTCAGCACAGACAGCAATGCATGCAATGGTTGGAACAAGTAATAGAGGCTGATATAAGAGTGCAATGGGAATATAATGATAGGCTAGAAGAGAAAACACATCTGCTCTATGCACATTAGACTGTGATATCATGTGTATAATGAGTTTCTTATTCAATGGATATTCTCTAGGTTCCTGATGAAATCTTCCAGTGCACTGATATACCAAAGCATTCACCTAAGTGGGGGTGCTCTTCTGTGACTGAGTGGGTGCTCTTCTGTGACTGAGTGGGTGCTCTTCTGTGACTGAGTGGGTGCTCTTCTGTGACTGAGTGGGTGCTCTTCTGTGACTGAGTGGGTGCTCTTCTGTGACTGAGTGGGTGCTCTTCTGTGACTGAGTGGGTGCTCTTCTGTGACTGAGTGGGTGCTCTTCTGTGACTTAGTGGGTGCTCTTCTGTGACTGAGTGGGTGCTCTTCTGTGACTGAGTGGGTGCTCTTCTGGGACTTAGTGGGTGCTCTTCTGTGACTTAGTGGGTGCTCTTCTGTGACTTAGTGGGTGCTCTTCTGTGACTTATGGGTGCTCTTAGTGGGTGCTCTTCTGTGACTTAGTGGGTGCTCTTCTGTGACTTAGTGGGTGCTCTTCTGTGACTTAGTGGGTGCTCTTCTGTGACTTAGTGGGTGCTCTTCTGTGACTTAGTGGGTGCTCTTCTGTGACTTAGTGGGTGCTCTTCTGTGACTTAGTGGGTGCTCTTCTGTGACTAATGGGTGCTCTTCTGTGACTAATGGGTGCTCTTCTGTGACTAATGGGTGCTCTTCTGGTGACTTGCACCTGATCAATAACTCACAGCAACCAACTGGAAGTGTGCTATCATTGTTCTACCTGCAGCTGACTGGAAAAATCTAATCATTGATTGGTTGCTGTGGGTTACTGCCCAGGTGCAAATTTGCCCTGTGTTTACAAATGAGCCCCACTTGTCTATTTATGACCCCAATAAATTATTTGCACAGGAACAGAACCTGCCTTACATTTAAAATCTATTGGTGTAGGAAATGGTGATAAAAGTTACAAAGCTTCCACCCAAACCCTCTTTCTCCTCAACGGCTCCTGACACACAGACCTGCTTCCAGATAGTTACTCCTGCCCCCTCCACTGCAATAGAACTTTGCCCAAAGCCCCCAAATCAGGGATGTCCAGCCTATGGCCATGGAGATCAACACTTATAATTCCACCAACAGCAAAAGCAATCAGTGGGGGGTCCTGGGAGCTGCAGTTCATTAGTATCATTAAGACCCCAGGTCGCTCAACCCTGCTCCAACTATAGTTTTTGTATTAAGTGCAGGTCTGTTTCATTTTTATAGTTTTTCTGAAATTTTAATTTTAAAAAAGAATTTTACTTTGCTTTCCCCTAATCCTCACCTGAGGGACCACAGTAATTATAGTAGCTCTCTAAACTATTATACAGATTCTCTGGAAAGCAAAATTATTTCAAATGCAATAATCCATTAATTTTACATGGAACAAGGTGAGGGAGGGCTGAATGACTATATCAGCTAGTGATTCATGGGTTGATGGCCCTAACCTCACCTAACCTTCAGCCCTTAAAGGAGAAGGAAAGTTGTTTAGCACTTGGGGGTGCCAAATGTTAGGCACCCCAAGTGAATGTATTGACTTACCTGAAACCCTGGGCCGGTGCTCCTATCAGCAGAAAACTGCACCGGCCCGGGGTTATTCCAATGAGCACCACAGAGCGATCCTCCTCCGACTTCTTCTTTCTTCAAATTTCCTGGGCAAATGCATGTGCAGTAGAATGAAAAAGCCGACTTTTTAGTTAAAGTTTGGCTTTTCACTCTAATGCACACGTGCAGCTGCGCGAAGAAAGAAGAAGCTGGAACGGGATCGCTCTGTGGTGCTCACTGGTATAACCCCGGGCCGGTGCAGTTTTCTGCTGATAGGAGCACCGGCCCGGGGTTTCAGGTAAGTAAATACATTCATTTGGGGGTGCCTAACATTTGACACCCAAAAGTGTTAAACGACTTTCCTTCTCCTTTAAAGCAGTAATCCCCAACCGGTAGCTCGTGTGCAACATGTTGCTCTCCAACCCCTTGGATGTTGCTCCCAGTGGCCTCAAAGCAGGAGCTTATGTTTGAATTAAAGGCTTGGAGGCAAGTTTTAGTTGTATAAAAACCAGGTGTACTGCCAAACAGAGCCTCAATGTAGGTAGACAATTCATATAGGGGCTACCAAATAACCAATCACAGCACTTATTTGGCACATTTTTCATGCTTGTGTTGCTCCCCAACTCCTTTTTCTTCTGAAAACAGGTTCAAAAAGTTGGGGATCCCTGCCTTAAAGGATAAGTAAACCTTTAAAATAATTGAATGTAGAATTGATGGGAGTGCTATTCTAAGCACTTTTGCAAAGAAAGAGGCTGTTCTGATGTTCCGCTGCTTTGAGAGAGGTTTCTAATTGCTTTCCTAAGCAGAAGAACATCAGAGCAGCCTCTTTCTTTCTCCTGACAACTTCCTTGACTACTTGGTGGTCAAACTGGTCAGAAACTGACCAGCAGGTGGCGCTGTTGTAACAAAAGTCAGCACATGTATTAACAGCACATGTATCCCTTCATATCTTGGTATAAAAAGAAAATAAATTATGAATGTAAATTGCAAAAGTGCTTAGAATAGCCCCATATCAATTCTACATTCAATTACTTTAAAGTTTTACTTCTTTAAAATAACAGTCGTTTCTGGACCCACTGGGCCCTTTATCAAGGCTTGAAAAAGGGCCCAATGGACCCGAAATGTTGCCTGCTTGTTATTTTGAGGGCTGACTAAATGCTTCACTTGTTCTGCAATGGACAGTGGGCTGCTAAATGTTTTGCTGTATCTATTGAAAGAACTTAAAATAAAGATACATACCTTACTGCCTGTTTTCTAACAGGAATGTCGTAAGCACGAATAACATTCACCAGGACCTTGATGTCGCCATCGGACAGGTTCTGAGCTGTCACTTTTTTCCTCTCTTTTCGCCGTGGCTTGAGGGGGCGTTTTGGTTCAGCCAGTTTGAAAAGACTCATGCCTAGAATTCTGAGACATAATCGTAATAATTACTTAACACCTAACAGATTGATTCCTAAGTAGAGTTTTCTAGATAGTTCAATACACTATGGTCCTGACTGAAGTTTCCTAAAAATGGACGAGAAATGATTTATTCTTATGGCTTATTTTTTAATTAAAAATAAAAATATAAGTGAGCATTATATCCATTATTATACATTTGTGACTTCTTATACTTTTATAATATGCCTTCTTAATGAATACATCATCAATATTAGTACATTAGGGACATGTGATCTGAAAGCAGTTGCCATTTTGCAGAACATCAGTGAGGACCTTATTATACTGGTTTATACATAACTGGTGCCACTGGGATCTGTTCATCAAAGTCTCCTGCTTCTCTCACCAGAGAAATGAACTCTAAATGTCTCTCCAATGTTATCAGTACTCATGTATTATCAACAAGCCTAAAAAAAGAATTAGGCCCAGGAAAAAAAAAGGATTTGTCTGCGTGAGAGAAAGGAGAGTATTTGATGAATTGAACTTAATGTTCAAAAGGGAATTAGACCTCGCCATAAAGTTGAAAGGATGGGAAAGTAAATTAATAAAAGGAGTTAAGGAATAAACATGCAGTAAAATGTGAGCAAAGGACAACTTTTGGACAGTTACTACTGGTACATTTCCCTATTCTTTTAATGGGGTGGTTCACCTTTAAGTTAACTTTTAGTATGTTATAGAATGGCGCAACTTTTCAAATGATCTTCATTATTTATTTTTTATAGTTTTTGAATTCTTATTCTTCTTCTTTTGACTCTTTCTAGCTTTCAAAAAAGGGGGTCACTGATCCCATCAAAATGCAAATGCTCTGTTAGGGCCCTTACTCACGGGCGTTTGAAGCTGCATATGCAAATTAGGATTCGGTTTGGCCGGGCAGAAGGATTCGGCCGAATCCGAAACCTGCTGAAAAAGGCCGAATCCTGGACGAATCCCGAACCGAATCCTGGATTCGGTGCATCCCTATTATTTTCATTAGCTAATCCCACAGTATTGGTTTTTTTTGCTGAGGCTTCCTTGTCCTTCTAGAATGAGTATAGTGATTGTCAGGTATAGACATCTACAAAGGGAAAATGAAGCTAGCTCGCTTATATAGAGTATTTTATTAACCAATTTATTGAACCAATTATAAATCAATGATAAACAAAATGGACTAACCAATAAATGCATCCAGCGCTATAAGAATGAATTGCAGAATGTAGTGACTACTAGATCAACTTTATGGATGAGGTTTTATAGAAGAGGGAAGATGCAAAGGCAAATACCAAGAGGTTACGTTTGAACTAAACAGTTTCGCCTGTGTAGGAATAGACTGAAACGTCATTCCTAATAATTCAAAATTCAGCTATAATGTCTGTGCAAACCTGTATAGCCCCTTAGTCCGTTGCCAGTGCATCAGGTAAAAGCAAAAAAACTACAAAAGAACAGTTAATGATCACATACCCGGAACCACCAGAACTTAGCACACAAGGCAAAGCGGAGGAAGAGTACAAAATCAATTAAACAGGCAGACATACAAAGCAAATAATGTTAATTGAAATATGGATTATTCATATAGTGCTTAAAGGAGAAGGAAAGCTACTAGGGCAGGTTATTGACAATAGATTAGTCACAAAAGTGCCAGCTAGAATGTTATATTTATTCTGCAGAATGCTTTACCACACCAGAGTAAACAGCTCTAGCGCTTTCTCTGTTTGTTTAGGATAGCAGCTGCCATATTAGCTTGTTCTGACATCACTTCCTGCCTGAGTCTCTCCCTGCTCCATTCATAGCTCTGGGCTTAGATTTCAGCAGGGAGGGGAGGAGGGAGGGAGAGAGGAACAGGAAGTCTGATACCGAAGCCCATGTGTACACAATAGAAGGAAAGAAATGCAGTGTTTCTTTTGACGGAGGTCGCAGAATGGCATTACTTTGAATGTTCATTGGTATATTTATATAGACCTTTCTGATAAAGCTTACTTAATTTTAACCTTTCCTTCTCCGTTAACCTTCCTATATTTTTATTTTACTAACAATGCAGCTTTTAATCCATTACATGCATGTGGGATACATAATTTTATGTTAAAAAAATAAAAAAACTCATGAAATAAAAATGGAAATACAGCTGAAAAAAGACCATGGATTTTCAATATGATGACATTTTTATTGAGGTTCTTTGATGTGATTGGCCTGTACAGACTGCATACTTTGCACTTAGTTGCATAAGAATTTGAAGCAGATTTTATTAAAGAAACGCATTAGAGAAGTAAGTAAATGTTACGTATAATAACAACAACAATAATATGTATATAATACACAAAAGCCATAAATATCTTGTAAATTATATCCTTATAAACGGTGAGTTCTGATGTCATCAGTTATAAACGGTGAGTTCTGATGTCATTTCGGTCACATGACTCACTGAAACTTGTGTATTATAATAAATAAAAGTACCCCTAGTTGTAAAATATGAGGATATTAGAAGTTACCTCGGAGTTCCATGAGCTGTATAAAAACAAGAGGGGGTACTTTATTCACTATATAATACACAAGAGCCATGAATAGCCTGTAATATATATAGTGAATAAAGTACCCCCTCTTGTAAAATATAAGGATATTATAAGTTACCGAGGAGTTTCATGACCATATAAAAACACGAGGCCGAAGGTCATGGAACTCAGAGGTAACTTCTAATATCCTCATATTTTGCAACAGGGGGTACTTTATTTATTACAATACACAAATTTCAGTGATTCATGTGACAGAAATTACACCGTTTATAAGGATATTATTTACAAGATATTCATAGCTTTTGTGTATTATAAGGATATAATACACAAAAGCCATGAATATCTTGTAAATAATATCCTTATAAAGGTGAGTTCTGATGTCATCAGTTATAAACGGTGAGTTCTGATGTCATGTCTGTCACAGGACTGAAACGTGTATATCATAATAAATAAAGTACCCCCTGTTGCAAAATATGAGGATATTAGAAGTTACCTCTGAGTTCCATGACCTTCGGCCTCGTGTTTTTATATGGTCATGAAACTCCTCGGTAACTTATAATATCCTTATATTTTACAAGAGGGGGTACTTTATTCACTATATAATACACAAAAGCTATGAATATCTTGTAAATAATATCCTTATAAACGGTGTAATTTCTGTCACATGAATCACTGAAATTTGTGTATTGTAATAAATAAAGTACCCCCAGTTGCAAAATATGAGGATATTAGAAGTTACCTCGGAGTTCCATGGCCTTGTGCTTTTATATGGTCATGAAACTCCTCAGTAAATATCCTTATATTTTACAAGAAGGGCTACTTTATTCACTATATAAACGGTGCTTAGTGAGTGGTTATAATCGGAGCTTAGTGATGTCATTTCTGTCACATGACCCACTGAAACTTCTGTATTATAATAAAGTACCCCTTGTTGCAAAATATGAGGATATTAGAAGTCACCTCGGAGTTATGTGACCTGTATAAAAAAAAACTCGACCTGGTGTTTTTATCTAGTCATGGAACTCAGTAACTTATAATATCTTTATATTTTACAAGAGGGGGTACTTTATTCAATATAAATAAACATATATTTTTGAACCAAATTGAGGTGGCCTGAGGCAAATGATTGGATGAGAGAGAAACCCATTCGACAAAGACCACACAACACACTAATGTGGTTTGCGTCCAATGGCATGTTGACGCCTGCCCTATAGATACCTGGTTGATCAGGAGGACCTCACACAAGGGCCAATAAACTGCCAACTCAGTTAGGAGGGCCTAACTTTAGCCTTATATTCCATTCACCCTCAGGAAAGAAAATATATGAATTACTGGGGAGTCGTAAAACTGCATGTTATGTATTTGTTCACAGCACTTTTACAGTACATACTGTAGTTCCTGTTTTGGAGCACAGCCATATGCACCTTAGCAAGAAATCATAGCTTTGTGCTCATATTAGTTGTGCTCAGAAATGACAGGTAAACAAATAGCACTTGTTTCAAAACAAAACTCTTGCTAATCAAAAGGAAACCCTAACCTCTTTGTTCCATTTGTAGGCTATGAAAATGCACGTAATACAGTCACATAACTGACTGGCTCACTAAGATTAAAGGAACAGTAAAACCAAAAAATTTTGTATCCCTTTTTCATGTAACAGAATTTACAAAAAAATTTAAAGTAATTCATATATAATGTACTGTTGTTATGCATTGGTAAAAAATTATGCATTTGCTTTAGAAAGACAACTGTAGTTTATATAAATAGGCTTCTGTGTAGCGATGGGGGCAGTTATTCATAAGGCACAGGATACACATCAGTAACAGATAAGCTCTGTAATAGAATACAAAGAGATCCTACAGAGTGCATCTATTATCTGCTTTGTAACCTGTGCCTTGAATGGCTGCCCCATGGCTACACAGCAGCTTGATTATATAAACTACAGTAGTGTTTCTGAAGCAAACACACCTGTTGTACCAGTGCAAGGTAACAGTGCATTATATTTTTATTACTTTAAAACAATTTAATTTTTAGGTGTAACTGTTCCTTTAAGATTACACTGCAAGAGCCAATCGCTGTGAGGTTCTCCAAATCAGAGGCAACATGCCCTGGATAAGCTTCTAAACATGTATTATCATGCCATGTTACTGCTTTCAATGCCAGGAAGACTGAAATATTAAAATATTATTCAGCTCTTATGTATACACAGGCAACTTTCATGGCTCATTTAATAACAGGCTACACTGATACATGTAAAATTTAATTTAACTTGAACATAATTTAGAAAAGCACCAATATACTGTTCATGCACTGAACACTCACTTACACATTGTGTATAATTCTTACCCAAGACTTGGAATATCCTCCTCAACAACTAAATCGGAAAGAATGAAATGATGTTTGGCTATGAGGAACCGGTTTATCACGGATTCCCTAACCTGTTAGCAAAGCACAAATAAGGTTAATTTATTAAAGGGCATTTTAAGACATTTTACAGCTTTTCATGGCTTGGGTATCATGCAGGTAGTGTTGGGCTATATACAGACATTATAGATGATGCAATTGCATAAAACAAAAAAAACCTGCAGGCATAAGGAAAATTATGGGTGGGTGTTATAATGGACTATTATTATTTGCACTATAGAGCCATTATAGTAGAGCAGTGAATTAACAAATGATGATGATCAACACATACTTAGGAAGTACCTGCATGATACTTCCCTTTGTTTCTCATACTCCATTAACATGTTCTCACCTTTTGTAGGTACTTAGCCACCAAGACCCGGTGTTTATCTAGATGGCTTTCTGTAGTGATTGTATCTTGTTGTTGCTGTCGCTTCTCATAGTCCTTAAAGGCAGAAGGAAAAAAAAATGTCCAGAGCAAAATGACAATGTACGAGCAACTGAAAATACAAATTTAAAAACTGAAAATATATATTCTACTGCTATCTCATTACCTGGAAAAGCTTATCAGAAATCTCACGGTCCTTTAAAGGTATTTGCTTATAATTGCGAAATTCTGCTACCTCCTGGTTACGAAGCTGTAGAAGCCTAAACCTCTTTGATCTTCTAAGTTCCTCTTCCGAAACAAAGTCAAACTCCTTCTGCAAGTGCTCCAGCCTGAAATATTCTGGAACAGACGCTTCCCCTTTGTTTGCAGTCTAAAAGGAATTAACAGGGTCTCAGGCAAAACTGTAGTGTTTATTGACGACTAATCTTTCATAGACCGTACTACTTATATATTTCAAAATGACTGGCTTCTAGGCTTTCACACACCTTTCCGCTTGTGAATCTACCAGTACTTGCTACATGTATGGGATCTTTTATTCCGAATTCTTGGGACATGGGCTATTCTGGATAACAGGCAATTCATTTGTTTGTACCACTACTGTTGATACTTAAACACTAAAAACTCCAATAGAATTGTGTTGCCACTAATACGGATGCTCGGGAGTCGGACCTGGGGTTTTCTGGATACCTGATCTTTCTGCAATTTGGATCTTCATACCATAACTCTACAAGAAAGTCATGTAAACATTAAATCAACCCAACATTCTGGTTTTGCCTCCAATAAGGATTAATTATATCTTAGTTGGGATCAAGTACACTGTACAGTTTTATTATTATAGAGAAAAAGGAAATCATTTTTAAGAATTTGGATTATTTGGATAAACCGGGGTCTATGGGAGACAGCCTTTCGGTAATTTGGAGCTTTCTGGATAACTGGTTTCGGGATAACTGGTCCCACACCTGTACAAGCTACTGTCTATAGAACAATTAAAATTGTTTGCTTTAAATTAGGCAAGCAAGTAGTCAGCACAACAATCAATTATCTTCTCTTAGTAGTGAACGTTCTCCAGTGGCTTCCCATCGTTATACAATATGGAAACGGTTGGAACAGCAGCATGAATTGGTTTAAATTAAAATTCTTTTATTGCACACTTTAGGGCATTACAGCAACGTTTCAGGCAATGTGGCTTTTTATCAAGCTTGGCCTGAAACATTGCTGTAATGCCCTAAAGTGTGCAATAAAAACATTTTAATTTAAACCAATTTGTGGTGCTGTTCCAACCTGTTTCCATGCCTTAAATTAGGACACAGCATTCCTGTTTTTCAGAGGTTCCTAGATACTGGGTTTATGGATGCTACATCCCATACTGTGCTAGGTTATCATTATCGCCTGGGAATCTTACCATTAGCAGTTGCATAAGAGCTCCATTGTTAGGGTCATTAGGATCAAGCTTTGATTCTGCTGCCCATTTGGCCAGTTTCTTCATGTCAGTTAAACCAGATGCTCCAATAGATGCAACTGCGTCCATGTTATCAAATGCTCTAAAAAATAAATAAATAAACATCAGATAATGTAGGGACATATTTAAAATTCTATAATATGTATATAGAGATCCTAGAGTCATATAAATCTTATGCTTAAGTGAAATACAATTTAGAAGCAAAACTGGTTTATGCTGTAACAAAATACGGTGTTTCAGCCAAACGTTGGAAATTTACAGAGATGATAAAGCTCCAATAACATGTGCTGCTTCATTGAGGGCACTCAATTCTCAACTCCATGCAGTTGCTCAATTATCCACTTTACCACATGTTCAGGGGATATTATTTAATAAATGCCAATGTTGAACAAAAAAAGTCTATGGTGCCTACGGGCCATACATATCTCAAGTCTGGCAATGGGGTCTCAGAATAGAGGACGATATGTATGAATGCTGTAAATCACAAAGGCAACACTCAACTGAAAGGAATTTACAATAAAAACAGAAAAAGTACAATTTTCCATCAACAGCTTATCTTCTAGGCCATAATTTACAATGTTTTAGGGCATAGGTGCTTTTTTTTTTTACTTTCCTAATTTTTATTTGAAATATTTTCAATTTTGTTGTCATATTCCTAAAAGAAGAACACTGCTTAGTTGGAAATGTAAAATATTTGGCTGCCATACATTCCTACTCATGATAAATATCACATACACAAAATGAAGCTTAGATGCAGATATAGTATTTCGGCTCCCTGGGAAGATCTGGTTGGGAACTGTATGAAAACTGCAGTATTTTGAACAGCCTTGCAAAACTGTAAAATCCATCTGCATATTAAGGTTTGTGAACTATAATAACCCAGGGTTTGCAAACATTTTCCAACGATTAAAATATTATAAGCAAATCCTTACCTTTGTATGCCAGTGTTGTACTGTAAAATGGGTGGAACCAAAGGCACTCCATTTTCTCCAACGCCCCAAGAAGCGCAGTACGATACTTTTCCAGATGTCATCAAAATCATTTTATTACTGCCATCGGCTTCAAATGAAAAAGGGACGTCTGAAAGGGGTGGGAAAATGCATTAAAGGGATGGATGTAACATGGTTAGTTGTGTTTGTAACACAGTATAAAATTGGCTGCAGCCGGGAAGCACACTGTAATATAAAAGCTCCACCAGAACTTTTTATGTATCTTTCAATAGTGTCAGACAGACGATGAGCCAACCTGTACTACATGGAAAGGGTCCAGGCTGGCACAGAGAATGCAAAGGCTCTTAAATAAAAACACTAATTGCAGTGTAATTAGCTGATAGACATTGTATAAGAATAAAATTAAGAAAATAGGCTGTGTAAAATAAAAAATGTTTCTAATATAGTTAGGTAAAAATGTAATGTATAAATGCTGGAGTGACTGGATGTCTAACATAATAGCCAGAACACTTCAGACTTGTCACAGGGGGTCACCATCTTGGAAAGTGTCTGTGACACTCACATGCTCAGTGGGCTCTGAGCAGCTGTTGAGAAGCTAAGCTTAGGGCTCGTCACTAATTATCCAGCAGAAAATGAGCTTCCCCTGTAATATAAGCTGATGCTACAGGTTTGCTGATAATTAAATTCTGATGCTAATTGCACTGGTTTCTGTGCTGCCATGTATTAATTATCTGTATTAATGACTAATCAGCCTTATATTGTGACATTTCTATTCTATGTGTACTGTATATTGTGAGTGGGTCCATAAGCTCAGTAAGTGACAGCAGCACAGAGCATGTGCAGTGAATCAGCAGAAAAGAAGATGGGGAGCTACTGGGGCATCTTTGGAGACACAGATTTTTACTGCTAAAGGGCTGTGGTTGCCTTGGCTGGTACAGAAGCCCAAAACATATTGTGCAACATTTCTACCTACTTCTTTAGTTAGGCTTTAGTTCTCCCTTAAAGTCGCTGTCAAACTCAGAGTTAGAGAGCTGAAAAGCAGGAAGTAGTGTTCTGGCTATTATGTTACACATCCAGTCACTCCAGCCTTTATACATTACATTCTTGCCTAACTATATTTTTAACTAAAATTTTTATTTTGCACAGCCAATCTTATTTACCCAGTTTTTATTTTTACACTGAACTTTAATAGTATATCCAACAGTACTAAAAGGAAATAATAAATAAAAAAAATAAATGCAGATATTGCAGTCACAGGCTCTATTTGGCAGGTATATTCCCTCATACAACAGAAAAACATGGGAGGAACACTGCTGTATTATCTCAGCAAATTCAACTGCCCCTTTCTGGCACCAAAATGATAATGCGAAAATTGAAAAGGTAAAGGATACAGAATGGAAATGTTTTTCAATATGTGGTTATTTACCTGGTATTAAAAAATCTTCAAAAATCTTACAAAAAAACAAGGTTAGAGATCCAAAAAAACCCACAGCTAACATTAGATGTTCATTGATTCAGTCTCAGTTCAGAGAATAACTAGTACACAAAATAAGTTTCCAACCCACATCTTACCGTAACTGACCTTCAGACTTGGCTTTCATGTGTATCTAAGAGAGTAAATAGGCTTTTTTCCCCGAAAAACACCCTAATTGGCATGTATCTTAATTGATTACACTGACATACACCTAAACTGCCAGCAATGGAAACTTATTTTAATTTTCATGATAGTTCCCCTTTAAAGGAACAGTGGCACCAAGAAACAAAAGTGTGTTTTGCTTCAGAAACAACTTTCGTTTAAATAAACAAGCTGTGTAGCAATAGGGGCAGCCATTCAAGCACTGGTTAAACAGTAGATAACAGATAAGTTCTGAAGAATCTCATCGTATACTGTAGAGTTTATCTGTTATCTGCTGTGTATCCTGTGCCTTTTCTCTTTTTCAGCTTTGAATGGCTGCCCCCATGGCTACACAGCTTGTTTATTTAAACAAAAGTTGTCTGAAAACACACTTTAATTTTTTGGTGCCACTGTTCCTTTAAAGGGGAACTATCATGAAAATTAAAATAAGTTTCCAGCTTGTTTATATAAACTATAGTTGTGTTTCAGAAGCAAAAACATCAGTTTTACCATTATAGTGCAACAATACATTATATTGTCATTCCTTCAAAATATTTTCATTTGTGGTGTTACTGTTCCTTTAATGAACATGTCTTTATTATCTAAGTAAAACCTGAAGAGCTGGAAGATATTTTACATCCTGTATGTGATCCTAGATACACTTCCTTACATACCATTCTCTTCTTGTTTTGTCCGTTAAGAGTATAACTAATCAATAATGCATACACAAAAGAGGAAATAAGAAAGAATACAAAAGGAGGATGGTAATAAACCCAATTACATACCACTGCCAACGCCTTCATGGTCATACATTACTCTCTGGTTACTGCTAAACTCTATCTCCTCCACAGGGGCTCTACCAGTAAGGACTGAGGTTTCCGGGATAGGAATAAATGCTTCTGCCAGCAGAGTTGTGGCACCATGCCGAACTGTTTCATGTATCTGCAAATAATTTGAAGAGAAAATTTAATGTGTTTAGGAAACCATAAGGAAATAAAAATAGACTTAAATTTTTCATTTACTATACCTGCCATCCCACAGTTGCAGTCCCTTCCCAGAGACTATAATCCCCACTTCTACTATAGGCACCATCTCTCCCTACTATACCTGATATCCAACAGTCACACTCCCTTCCCAGAGACTATTATCCACTGTTACTATAGGCACCATCTCTCCCTACTATACCTGCTATCCCACAGTCACACTCCCTTCCCAGAGACTATTATCCCACTGTTACTATAGGCACCATCTCTCCCTACTATACCTGTTATCCCACAGTCACACTCCCTTCCCAGAGACTATTATCCACTGTTACTATAGACACCATCTCTCCCTACTATACCTGCTATCCCACAGTCACACTCCCTTCCCGGAGACTATTATCCCACTGTTACTATAGGCACCATCTCTCCCTACTATACCTGCTATCCCACAGTCACACTCCCTTCCCAGAGACTATTATCCCACTGTTACTATAGGCACCATCTCTCCCTATTATACCTGCTATCCCACAGTCACACTCCCTTCCCAGAGACTATTATCCACTGTTACTATAGGCACCATCTCTCCCTACTATACCTGCTATCCCACAGTCACACTCCCTTCCCAGAGACTATTATCCCACTGTTACTATAGGCACCATCTATCCCTACTATACCTGCTATCCCACAGTCACACTCCCTTCCCAGAGACTATTATCCACTGTTACTATAGGCACCATCTCTCCCTACCATACCTGATATCCCACAGACACACTCCCTTCCCAGAGACTATTAGCCCCACAGCAACTATAGGCATCATTTCTCTCTATGACCAGAGGGCAGTGGTGTAACTGCCGGGGGAGCAGGGGGTGCGATTGGGCCAGGCCCGCACCCCCTCAGGGTCCCTGGCAGCTCACGTGCCACTGACTCCGGCAGCAGAAAATGGCGTACGGGGGGGGGGCCTGGCTGTGCGTCCCGCACCAGGGCCTGTCCCGTCTAGTTACGTTACTGCCAGAGGGACTGCAGGGTAGTCATAGTGCTTGGAGCACTCTATGTGCCCATAATTGCTTGCAAATTCCATAAAAGTGTACCAGTAAGTAAAGTATGCTTGTTCAACATCTGTGTATTCCAATTAAAAGCAAACCTCTGTCAAGAGGCAGAAACCCTTATTTCCCATGGCTACATTACAAAATCAAGTCTGTACCTCTAACTTTATGCTTTCAGGCAAATTGAAGATTTGCAAATTGAAAATTTCGCCCAGATGAACTCTGAAGTCTGAGCCCAATCGCTTTGCCATCGTTCTAGAAACTTCTTTATTGTTGAAAAGGATTCTTATGAACAAAGAATGTTTTTGTATATCCTCCCGCCTCTGCACCTCTACCCTGGAAGAAAGAACATATTTTATATATATATATATATATATATATATATATATATATATATATATATATATATATATATATATATATATATTTATATCCACATATAAAAAAGCAGCACTAAAAAAAGAAATCATTTATTTACTTTGTTCATATATGTATATATACACATAGGCAGACATTTGAGTCCTGCTTGCACATTATCTTTGAGATAAGTTGTTATTTTGAAGCAATATACAATAAAATAAAACCTATTTAACAAATTCTGCATAGGACTAACCGGTGTTCCATTTACTTACTGCTGCCATAAGCAGTCTGAGGAGCATAATTATTAGCATCTGAATTTGAGTTTTTACAGCGATTCAAGTTTTCTAGTGGAAAATATTTCCAATTCAAATTTGTGTTTTCAAAGCTCGAATGTTCAAGATTTATACAAGAAACTAAAAAAAACTAGAATATAAAAATTTGCCATGTAAAAGCTGTCAAGTTCATGAAAAATTCAACAGGAGTTGCATTAACAAAACTCAAGCTGCTTTTCAAATTGGGGTTTTCAAGATTTGGAAGACTCATTGTAAATGATGGGTAAAACGTATTTCTCTGCATTCTAGTTGTTTTTTTTAACATTTGCACTTGATCAAGTCAAGTTTGTGGTTTCTATTAAGGCAATAGTTTTTTAGTTTTTTAGTTTTTCTGATGAAAAAGAAAATAACTCAAGAATTCAATGCTGAAGCGAAGTATGGTTCCAAGTCCCCGTTTAGCTGACATACAAAGGAATATAAGTGTAGCAACTCTGAAGCCAGCCTTACCTGCCGCTGTGTTCTATGACAGTGTTATCACATAATGAAACATTGGCTCTGTTGGCATTAAGGCCACTATATATTAATTTTATGTTTTCCCATTGTATTTTGGGCAAAACATTAAATAAGAGGGAAAAGTAAATGTATCACCCACAGTAAAGGTTCTCCATGGCTACTATTAAGGTGTTACAGGATATTCTGGCAGATTAGCTTTGCTGACAATATAAAGCCTTTCTTTTCACTTCTTACCATATCATTGAAGGAATTGTTCAGTATACAGATAAAAACTGGGCAAATAGATAGGCTGTGCAAAATAAAAACATTTTTTCAATATAGTTGGTTAGCCAAAAATGTAATGTATAAAGGTTGGAGTGATTGGATGTCTAACATTACAGTACTTCCTGCTTTGCAGCTCTCTTGGTTTCCACTGATTAGTTACCAGGCATTAACCAATCAGTGGGGGGGGGCACATGGGTCATAACCGTTTACTTTTGAATCTGAGCTGAATGCTGAGGATCAATTGCAAACTCACTGAACAGTTATGTCCCATGTGACCCTCTTCAAGTCACTGACTAACTCAGAGTTAAAGAGCTGAAAAGCAGGAAGTAGTGTTCTGTTCTGTTAGAAATCTAATCACTCCAGCCTTTATACATTACATTTTTGGCTAACTAACTATATTAGAAACATTTTTTATTTTGCACAGCCTATCTATTTACCCAGTTTTTATTTTTACACTGAACTGTTCCTTTAAAAATAGCTTGCGAGGGGTGTGCAATAGTAGCCAAGAGGTTAATATAAGCCTGCATTGATGAAAGAGTTTTGAATTGGGTAGTATTTTATCAATATAAATATCTATTCAGCTAGGTAGGATTTCAACTGTCCATATAAAGGCCACATTTTACTGTACCTTGGGCACAACTCATTGGGTGTTACAGCTCCTGACAGATTCATTTCTGGTATTAGTATAGGCTCTCCAGGTTTCCTTCTGATGTTAGCTGCCTTCTCTCGAACCTTCTGCTCAACATCTTCTCTGTCTATCATTGCAGGGGGAGAAGGTTTGGTGAGCTCCTCTCCAGCGTAGCTAGTACTCATTTCATCTTCCTCATCAGCACCCTCTTTTTTCTTTTTTTTCTTCAGCTTCTATTTAGAAACATGAATTGATTTAGTTATAGCAAGCAACCCAAATAATAGTGCAAACACGATAATCCTTTTCTATTCTTTTTTAATAATGAATAGTCAAACATGTAGATGGTATTTTCACCATTTCAGTAGTGATCTGATGCCAAAGTATTTGAAGTGTGTGAGTTGAGGAATGCGACTGTGGACCTAAATAGCTGTAACTGTAACACATAATATGCCAGAAATGAAACTTTAGCTAGGCTTGCAGCAGCCAATCACTCAGGGCATGGCCAGGATATCCTGAATGCTCATTTTCTGGAACACCACCAACCAATTCTAAGCAAAGGATTACTTTTATGCTGCTCAATGGCTGGTATGTTACTTATTCAGATCCCACAAAATACCTAAATGTTCACAAGGCCTAAAGGGAACCTGTCACCCTAAAAAATAATTCCAAATCCTGTTTTATGATGTTGGCCAAGCAAAATAAACTTCACTTACACTACATAAATTATTTAAATCTTGTTTCTTTTAGTCTTGGATTTAACAATCATGTGAAACAAGCAGCAGCCATTTTGTGGACACTGATATTAAGGCAAGCTTTAGATCATGGCAAAATCTTGTTTATGCACCAAAATGGGGAACAAGATGCCCATGCACTGGCTACAAAATTACATTTTGGAAACAGAGGGGGACTGTAAGGAGGGCAGTTACATCTAGGAGTTGCAGAATGGAACGTGAAAGTAATTGCCTGCCTAAAGCATAGAGGAGGGTCAGGCAATATATGACTGACAGATGAGTTTTAAACGAGTTTATAACCAGTATGATTGTTTAATAAAAAAGGAATTTGGGTTTCATGATTAATTTTAAAAGAACTTTTATTATACAGATTTTCAGGTGTGGGTGACAGGTCCCCGGATCTATACCACGAGGAATAATCATACCTGTGCCTTTCTCGATGACTTCCACTTCTGAAGATCACTTTTATATTGCACCATATCCTTTTCATGTTCTTCCATAGACTCTTCCATGAGCTCCTGTATCTCGGCCTGGATTTCAGCTTCATGTGCCTCTTCGTCTGCTTTCTTATTGACATCTTCCCTTTAAGTTAAAGCAAACACAATTTCTATTTTGGCTTCAACAATTTTACTCAACCAAACTCAAAGAAGCCATTTTTTTCCCTATGCTAACTGTACATTGTGCTAGCGGAGAATAGTTAAAGTAGTACAGTTAGTGGAGTTTCATGGATGTTTTTTGCAACACCATGTAAATGCTATAAAAATGTTCACTGGTTAAAGTTAGACGGGAAAAACAATTAAAAATGAAGCACCATATGGACAGAATAAGTATAATGGCCGCTCTAAAGCACAAGTAACAAATGCTTAGGAGTCAGAATGATTAAGTAGATTAACAAAACACTAAATATTTCTCAGCTTTGCTCCGTAAAATAAAGAAGAGTTATTTCTATAGCTGAGCATTTGCCTTAAAGGTAGTCATCCCCACATTAACTTCATTTTTATATTAACATTGCTTTTGAGAGGATGGAATGTTGTGATTCCTAATTGCTGAGGTTTGAGTTAATGCCAAGCAATGTGTCAATTCATTTCCCATGCACATTAAATTATATTTCTCCATATAATCATACTCATTTTGCAAAGGGGTTCTATCACCTACTCAGAAGAAATATATATATATATATATTTGCAAACATCAAAATTCAATATTTATATTTTTAAAAGGGGTTGTTCTGTTCAACTTTCAGTTACATTGAAGTATGATGTAGAGAGTGATATTCTGAGTCAATTTGCAATTAGCTTTCTACTTTTACGATTTGTGGTTTTTGAGTTATTTAGCTATTTTTATTCAGCAGCTCTCCAGTTTGCAGTTTCAGTAATCTGGTTGCTAGGGTCCAAATTACCCTAGCAACCATTCACTGATTTGAATAAGAGACTGGAATATGAATAGGAGAGGACCTGAATAGAAATAGGAGTAATAATAAGTATCAATAACAATAAATGTGTAGTTTTACAGAACATTTGTTTTTTAGTTGGGGTCAGTGACCCCCATTTAAAAGATGGAAAGAAACAGGCAGATTAAAAAAAACTAGTCAAAATAATTAAAATAATAAAAGAATTGTCCATTCTAAATCATACTAAAAGCTAACAGAAAGGTGAACAACTCCTTTAATCTGTGTTTTTGCTTTATGCATAAATACAGCATATTATTTGACAGTTAAGAGTTCTGCACATGCGTACACAGCACTGTTGCTTAACCTACTTTCGCAAGAAGAGTTTCACGGGCGTGTTGGTAAACTTCTGGAAGTCACGAAGAGATTTCATTTCTTTCCAAACTTTTACGATGGACTTGAGAAGCATTCTGTCTTTCTGTTGCTCTGTGTCCCGCAGCTTTCTTGTTTGCCTGATATGGAGATTTTAAGAGTTATGACAAATACAAGACAATCAGCTTTGTAAAAACATCAAATTTGTAGCTAAATGAACAGATGACGGTGCATTTACCGTTGCAAAAGGGAATGGGGTAACAGGAGTTCTGAATTTTCATTACTCTGCAATAAACAATGAGCTGATTGCACTTAAGGGGTAAATACAAGATTTTAGCAGTGTGGGCGACATCCATTTCAAAATGATACGAATAACTGGTGCAAACGGCTACTAGGTTGGCAGAGATTATTCTACTTCTTGTTAATTTTATTATCAAATAATTTCAGAAAAACTCAGAAAGAAATGAACGGAAGAGAATGCGGTTTTGCACAGTTAATGTCTTGAGAAGTATGATTCCAATTAGAGCTTCTCTCTTGAGAACACGAGTCTATTAGAAGTGCTTATTAAACCCATACGCAAGTAAAACAATGCACTCTCAGAATGGCAGAGCTCACCCATTCAAACCCTTTCTGCATGAGCTCATGTAACAGACCTCAAGGCCTTACAGGGACTGACAGTAAATTTCCTCTTGGCACAATAAAACCACCATGTGGAACTATTATTCTAGTGCAGAGAGCAGATGTTATTCCAACCTTTTGCCTTAATAATGAGCCCACGAAAATGCATTTACTTACACAGACAGAGGGGAATAAACACACTAAAAAAAGAAACCTCTTCTCAAGCCACCCAACAAGCAACCCAAACTGGCAGCATCATAAAAAGAACTATGCATGGCACTATTTTGTTATAGCTATAAGACCCCCAGATTATCCGGCAACCTTGAGGTCACACAAGGTCAATTCCTTGCATTCAATACATTTGACTCTATCAGCTTCTTCTTATTTAGACCCTGACCTTTGATTAACTGCCAAACAAGGGACCGAGTTGAGGCCTGTGTCCAAAGTGACCTCTCAAGTAGAGTCCTGCAGGCGTGATCATTAAAAAGGGAGTAAACCAGGAAGTGCTGTCATTGTAAACCGGAAGCGACATCATTGGAAGTAGGCGTGATCAGAAAAAAGGAGTAAAAATCGATATTGAGAAGACCCGCTGCCGACACGTGACCCCACAGAACCGCGTCTATACACGCACCGGAACTTCTACCCGCAACCCGCTGGTACCCACTGCAGGACTCTACTCTCATACACCAGTGGAGTGTATCTACAGATTTTTTATCCTAATGAAAGAACATTAAACGTGTCTCCCAAGCAATCACTGGGGCTCCTTTATCAACACCGGGCAGTTACCTATAGCAACCAATCAGCGATTAGCTTTTTGAAGCCAGCTGCAAGTAGAATAATGAATGCCGCAATTTTTAAGGCATGAAGATTTCACAATATGAGTAAAATGGGCACTGTCACTTTAAATATATTACACTTTTTTATATATGTGCTTATATAGATGTATATAATAATTGAGTATTAAGTGATTAATGGAGCATATAGTCACTTTACATGTATGATTGATCTATGAATTATAATATATGATCCATTGCGCATTATTCTGATTTTAATATTTATATATGACACACAGGGTGTACCTATGAATTCTAATATATGATTAACTGTCCAATTTCATTTATTGATATGGTTACTAGAGGGTTAATGGTTTTAAAAAATGACAGGTGAAGTCACATGACTTTGATTGTATGTGTTTTAATGTTCGTTTATAATATGATATGGAACACTGTTCACACCTCTTTATTGCACTATAGCACTTTTAAGCCATATGAATTATATAATTATAAGGTATATTGCATGATTCTGTCCTGGTCTGTTAATCTTCTGGGCGCTTTTGTTACTGTATCTGTTTTGGGGCGATGTAAACAATAGTGTCACATGTAGCTGAAGTTGCTTAGCAACTTGGTAAACAGATGCGCACGCTTCCTCCCTGAATATGCGCAGTATAGCGCCACGTCACCAAGCCAGATGACTCATCGGCGGAAGTGACGTAGGCGGAAGTGACGTCACAAACCAGGAAGTATAGGAAGCGCGCGAACGAAGCATCCCGATAGTGATTGAATAGGGTATTTATACCTCCACTAAACTCGGTAAGCATCAGAATCCCCTTGACAAAGGCCTTGGTGCCGAAACGTTGGGGCCATTCTCATTTTTCTGGTAGGTGTATCCGCTCCCTTGCTGATTTCTTGCTTGCTGCATATAACTAATAATGGGTGGTTAATTTTCTATGCTACTTTTTTAACATTGTATAAATTACGCCATGTGTTGTATGGCATTGTCTATGTAAAATGTTTTTTGAACAATAGTAAAAATTATTTTTTCAAACCACCCACGTGTTAAATTGTTCTCGTTTTTGTTTTGAGTGTGCAAACATGTAGATTGAGTATTGTTTTAGCATAGAGCCAGAGAACAAGCACCTGTTCAGAAGGCTAAGAACAATTAAATATTTTTAATTTCCCTACCTGAAATTCCCCCTTTGCATTGTTGCCACCAGCAAAAGTCTGGCCAATAGATGAGGCCAGTGGTTCTATTACTATTATTATTCAAGAAGAGAGAGAGAGGAGCTTGTGCTTCTTTCTTACAACACAAGGCACACATCCCTACTGTAAATCTTTTGATGGGCCTTTCAAATGACTTGTCTCAAGTAGAGATTTATGAGTGTAATTAAATAAACGAGAAAACCTGGAGGTAACATTAGAACAGTGTAAATCTTTCCATTTAGAGGAGGTATTTTACCGTATATACTCGAGTATAAGCCGAGTTTTTCAGCCCCAAAATATGCTGAAAAACTCTACCTCGGCTTATACTTGGGTCAAGCGCAAAAACGGTCGCCGGCGTCTAAGAATAGTCGCCGGCGTCTAAGAATAGTCGCCGGCGTCCCAGAATAGTCGCCGGCGTCCCAGAATAGTCTCCAAGAATATTCACCGGTGTCCAAGAATGGTTGCCGGCATCCAAAAATGAGACGCCGTCACCTCCAATGGGATCAGAAACCCTCAATTTTTTGATTGAAACTTACCAGAAGCTGCTGCATTTCTCACCCTAGGCTTATACTCGAGTCAATAAGCTTTCCCAGTTTTTGGAGGAAAAATTAGGTACCTCGGCTTATACTCGGGACGGCTTATACTCGAGTATATACGGTAGTTTGAATGAGAAGGATCTGCTAAAGTTTTCCAAATAAGTCTATTACGGGAAAACTGCCAGCGCTCTTACAAGCACTGATTTACATAAAGGAGAATATATAGGCAGGAATGTACAGGTATGGGACCTCTTATCCAGAATGCTTGGGACCTGGGGTTGTCCGCATAACGGATCTTTCTGTAATTTGGATCTTCATACCTTAAAGGGTTTCTATCATGATTTTTTTGATGTAGTTTTTATTACTAAATTACACTGTTTACACTGCAAATAATTCACTCTACAATATAAAATTTCATTCCTGAACCAGCAAGTGTATTTTTTTTAGTTGTAATATTGGTGTGTAGGTGCATCCAAGGTCATTTTGCCTGGTCATGTGCTTTCAGAAAGAGCCAGCACTTTAGGATGGAACTGCTTTCTGGCAGGCTGTTGTTTCTCCTACTCAATGTAACTGAATGTGTCTCAGTGGGACCTGGATTTTACTATTGAGTGCTGTTCTTAGATCTACCAGGCAACTGTTATCTTGTGTTAGGGAGCTGCTATCTGGTTACCTTCCCATTGTTCTGTTGTTAGGTTGTTGGGGGGAGGGGACGGGAGAGGGGTGATATCACCCCAACTTGCAGTACAGCAGTAAAGAGTGATTGAAGTTTATCAGAGCACAAGTCACATGACTGGGGCAGCTGGGAAACTGACACTATGTCTAGCCCCATGTCTGATTTCAAAATTGAATATAAAAAAAACCAGTTTGCTCTTTTGAGAAACGGATTTCAATGCAGAATTCTGCTGGAGCAGCACTATTAACTGATGCGTTTTGAAAAAAACATTTCAACAGTTTTCCCATGACAGTATCCCTTTAACAAGAATTTGGTATATTGGTAAAGGAACGCCATGCAAGTGGGACATACTTGTACCCCCTAGGTGCCACATGCAATGTAAGCCCTCTACTTACCACAAGGTCAAGCATGTGTCAGATAAAGGCTTCCATGCAACACAACATGCAACAAAGTAGGTGCAACAGGCAAACTAGAGCTAGTATAGAGAACAAGTAATCATAAATCCCTCTGTATATTAACAGGCATGATTCTACACCTAGTGCTGCATTTAGTGCTCATAAAATAACCCTTTTGTAATTAAGTCAGTTTAATTAATGTCTGATTAAAAGTAGTACCTGATCTCCATTTTGTACTCATATATACTTTGTTCAACAAACGTCCTGGAGCTATTTCCTGCTCTGGTTCCATAGATGTTCTGCACAGCATTCCTCAAAGCATGAAGCTTTCAAAAACAAAGACAGCAAGATAATTGGTTTCATATTGCCCCTTGCATCAATGTAACCAACAAAATCATCTTGTATCACTTTAAGTAAAAGCAACAATGCTCTGTGGTGCCTTAAAATGTTGTCATTTTTGTGCTGTATGCACAAATATGGAGTAAGGCAGGGGTCCCCAACCTTTTTGGCCAGGGGAGGGGTCGGGGAGAGCGTTGGGTAGGGGGTCGGGAGTGGTTGGCGTCCAATTTGGGCGCGCCGGCGGGAATGGATGGATGGATCCTATACTTAAACAACCGAGTGCACAACCATCACTGTACTGTTCACAGAATGACCCAGTGGTCACTATGTGAGAAATGGGAATGTTATATTGATTTCCCACTTTTCTGTGCCTATTGCCAAAATAACCATCTAGGAGATAAGCCCCATATTAAATATATAAGTCACTATGTTTGCCCAGGAGCAGTAACCAACAGCAACCAATAAGATGTTTGCTTTTAAACAGGTGACTGTATATGCCTTATATACCTGCCGATTGGTTGCTATAGGTTACTGCACCTGGACAAACGTAGTGCCTTTTATTACATAAACTCAAAATACTGTATTGTAGAAATTATTTTTTTTCGTAATTTTCACCCGAAAACTTCGGGGTATTGCCCGAGACCCAGCGCACATCAAAAAATCATTGGGACTTCTACCATTGACTGATATGCAACCTCTACAGGTCTGAGATGCCGGATTTTCAGATTCTGACTTTTCCATCCTCGGGTTTAATAAATTCCGAAATATTCGTGATATTTTTTAAAGTCAGATTTAAAAAAAAAAAATCAAAAACTTTTCGTTATTTGTGCATAATAGTAAATAACCCCCTTGATACACATTAATATTTTAAAAAGTAGTTTTTTAGTGTCAGTATTACTTTAAGTACCTGCACTAATTGGGAGCAGTTTTTGGAGGAAAAGACAGGGCTGCCTAATATTCCAGCACTACTGAGTATGCCCTGTCACTTACTTGCTCATTTACAGAGTACTAATTGACTCAGCTAATACAATCAGGGGTAGATTTACTAAGGGTCGAAGTGAAAATTCGATTTGTGCATTATCCAAACGCGATTTGAGTTTTCATTCAAATTCAAATTTCAAGATTTATCATACTCTAGCCCAGTGATCCCCAACCAGTAGCTCGTGAGTAACATGTTGCTCTCCAACCCCTTGGATGTTGCTCCCAGTGGCCTCAAAGCAGGTGATTATTTTTGAACTCCAGCAAGTTTTGGTTGTATAAAAACCAGGTACACTGCCAAACAGAGCCTCAATGTAAGTTTACAATCCTCATAGGGGCTACCAAATGGCCAATCACAGCACTTATTTGGCACCCCAAGAACATTTTTCATGCTGGTGTTGCTCCCCAACTCCTTTTACTTCTGCATGTTGCTCACAGGTTTAAAAGGTTGGGGATCCCTGCTCTAGCCCTTTAAGAACTCAAATTAGACTATTCACCATCTAAAACCTGCCGAATTGCTGTATAAGTCAATGGGAGAGGTCCAGGAATCAATTTTGTGATGTTTTCAGACATCCTGACATTCAAGTTTTTTTAATTTGATTTCAAGTTTTTCTAATTCGAGTTTTTGGGTCAATTAAATTTCGCCCGAGCTGATTTGTTAATAAATTTTGATTGGTTGAATTTTGAGTTTATGGGAGTTTTAAATAACTTTCATGAATTCAAAATTCGACCCTTAATAAATCTGCCCCTTAATGTTATGCTAATGAATGATGGGACATGCCCAGTACTGCAAGCTCACTAATCACATTATTTTGACAATGGGTACCAAAATCAAGGGGGGAGGGGGAAATAGATCCTACCTTCCAGTTCAAGAAAAAATATGTTCTCTATAAAGGAGAATAATATAGAAGCATTTTAACTTTAAGGAAGAAGGGGGTACAAGATCCTAGTTTCATCTTGAACTACCCAGTCTCTGTTAAAGCAAAATTCTATTGCATCACAATTAGGGATGAACCGAATCCACTATTTTGGATTTTGCCGAACCCCCAAATCCTTCGCAAAAGATTAGGCCAATTACAGAACCAAATCCTAATTTGCATATGCAAATTAGGGGTGGGAAGGGGAAAACATTTTTTCTTTCCTTGTTTTGTGACCAAAAAGTCACGTGATTTCCCTCCCCTCCCCTAATTTGCATATGCAAATTAGGATTCGGATTTGGTTCGGCCGCGCAGAAGGATCCAAATCCTGCTGAAAAAGGCAGAATCCCGAACCGAATCTTGGATTCAGTGTATCCCTAACCACAATTACGAATGAAACAAACATAACAATTAGAAAAATTACCCTGAAAAACGTACCTTGTCTGTCATCAGACCGGAGAGGTTCTTTTGTTTCCGTCCCAGATACTGATCATATAACTGTGCCAGCCTGGATGCCAGCACGTGCTCCCGACTAAAGAGAGGGTGATGTGTAAAAACCACTCCTGAGATATCAACATCCAGTTGAAACTCTCCTGATCCAACCGCATACCTATTCTCTTGCTTTGGTGGCCCTGCCTGTGTGAGGGAAACAGAGAGTAGAATTAGGACCAATCCGATGCAGCTATTTTCCCAAACATATAACATAAAGAACAGAATATATTCATGAAAGGGGGATCAATGACTGCAAGTCACATAAACACCCAACCTCTTATGTTGTACAGGTACTTTGTTTTTCTGGTGGAATTCAGTGATTAGAATATAAAGTTACTGTGTAAATCAGTGGAAATTTAATCCAGAAAATCTGCCTTCACGTGACCACATCGCCAGTCTAGACATGCTGGGGATAGTGGGGTATTAGTAGACTGTGCTACAAGATTACCAGACTGCTGTCCATGATGTCCAAAATATGTTCTGGATTTGGTAGAAAAAAACCTCACTTCCCATTAGATCTGTTCATTCACCTGGATAAATAGATCTGTTCATTCACCTGGATAAACAAAAACAAGGCCATCTGTGTGGACCACTAAATTCAGGGGAATACATCCCCTGTTTTCCTGTATTTTCTTAATATGAATACAGGTATGGGACCTGTTATCCAGAATGCTCGGGACCTGGAGGTTTTCAGGATAACGGATCTTTCTGTAATTTGGACCTTCAAACACTTTTTTCAATTCAGTTGTTTTTAGATTGTACCCCAGAAAGACTTTTTTCAATTACTTTCCATTATTTATTTTTTTACTGTTTTTCCAAAAAAGTTTAAAGTTGAATGTCCCTGTCTGTGGTGTTTGAGTCTGGCAGCTCAGTAATTCAGGTGCTGACTCTGAACTGTTACAATTTTGCAACATTTAGTTGATCCATTTCTCAGCAGCATCTCTGGAGTATTAGCAACTATTGTATCAATTCTAACAACTGCCTGTAATGAAACTCAGAGATTCTGCTCAGCAGGGACAAAGATAAGAAATGTATCAACTAAATGTATCAATTTAGAACAGTTTACAGGGACGTCGACCCCCCCCCCCCTCCCAGAGCTGCTTCAGAAGGTGGAAAAAAAGACACTTGACACTTCAATATTAGAAAAACGGTCACACATAGAAAACAGAAAGTTATTGAAAAAAGTCTTTATTTCTGATGATCTATCTGAAAACAACTAGTTGTTTGAAGGTGTACCACCCCTTTAAGTCTACTAGAAAATCATGTAAACATGGAATAAACCCAATAAGCTGGTTTTGCTTCCAATAAGGATTAATCATATCTTAGTTGGGATCAAGTACCAGGTACTGGGTTATTACTACAGAGAAAAAGAAAATCTTTTTTTTAAAATGTGGATTATTTGGAGAAAATGGAGTCTATGGGAGATGGACATTCACATATTGGGAACTTTCTGGATAATGGATCCTATACCTGTGTATTCTTTTCTCTTCAGCTAGAAGAACCAACTCTCAGCCACTAAACACCTCTGTTTGGGATAATGCAGGTCTTGAGATATACATAATGTTTTATTCCGGCAAGTTACCTCTTTTCATTCCTAGTGCATCTATTATATCTATTTCCTTCTTATTTGTTTTGTTCTGCTGAGTTTTCAATAAAGTGAATATTTCAAAGGAAAGAAAAAAAAGACATACTTGTGGAATTATAACCCTGAGCCATTTGTCTGCCTTGAAGCACATACTGCAAATAAATCACTGACAACACAGTGATTAACATGAATTTAGATCTGTAGGCTGTGGTCCATTAAGTAATAAATGCAATGAGCACTAAGCGAAATTTTCAACACAGAAGATATGATGGAGCAGATTTTATTGAACCATTCACACATAGAAACCAATTGCTAGTATTGTTTTCTAGTTGAACGCATTTATAACATGGATTCTTAAAGGGGTTGAGTTAACTTTCAGTATGATGTAGAGAGGCATATTCTGAGACAATTTGCAATTGGCTTTTATTACTTATTATTTGTGTTTTTTTGAGTTATTTAGCTTTGCATCCAGCAGCTCTTCAGTTTGCAGTTCCAGAAATCTGGTAGCTAGGGTGCAAATTACCTTAGCAACCATGCATTGATTTGCAATTCACTGGAATATGAATAGGAGAGGAGCTGAATAGAGAGATGAGTAATAAAAAGTACCAATAACAAAAAATGTGTAGCTTTAGAAAGCATATGTTTTAGATGGGGTCAGTGACCCCCATTTGAAAGCTGGAAAAAGTCAGAAGGAAAAGGCAAATAATTAAAAACCTATAAAAAATGAATAATGAAGACCAAATTCCCCTAATCTGCCAATATGTAGGTGTGGTCTGTTACTTCTGTCCAACGATGCTAGGCTATGCTTGAAACAGCTGTATTACTTTCCCTTTCTTTTAATAATGTTACAATTAACATAATATCATGTTTATAACATATCCCAGTTATAAATTTAGCACCTGTGCATGATTAACATTTTTCTACTGCTCAGTTTTCTTACAAAGCCCGCCTACCTTTACATATATGGTTTCCAGGGCTGGATCTGTGCCTTCATGCAAGGAAAATATAGGAGGCCTTGTAGAGGACTGTTTAATGGGATTAGCCAATGCCAGAATTTTGCCATCATCACCAAACCATTTTTTACTCTGAAAAAAAAAAAAGGAAAATAGAATGTAGAACTGCACACTGTGCAAACATAAAATTATAACATAAGCAGAAATTAAAAAAAGAAATAAAAAATCCGTTGTTTTACCACAAGCTTGGCTTGATCTTGTATTATAAAAGTCAGCTGGCCATATGGCATACCCTCAAAAAAACTTCTTCGTTACTAATTTAATAGATGGTGCTAATGT
Organism: Xenopus laevis; assembly: GCF_017654675.1. Lineage (NCBI taxonomy): Eukaryota > Metazoa > Chordata > Amphibia > Anura > Pipidae > Xenopus > Xenopus laevis. The sequence goes on along the minus strand of NC_054371.1, from coordinate 29,298,619 downwards.
ATTATGCAGCTTATTTTCAACCTGACCTACAGTGCTAGTAAATAAACAAGTCTTAGCTGTGGTTTTTAATTGGCTTCACAGCAGCCATTAAAGAGGACAGCTGCCGACTTGTGACATCAGATGCAGCTGAAAGAACTAGGGCTTATACCATGTAAATTGTAACTAAACATGAATCTATTTTACACAGAGGCTTCTTTTATGAGATTTTATTTGAATTACATTAATTTTGGTGAAGAGTTTAAATCTCCTTTTAAAGGAGTACTGTCATGGGGAATTTTTTTTTCCTCAAAATAGTAGGGATGCACCGAATGCAGGATTCGGATTCGACCGAATCCTTCTGCCCAGCTGAACCAAATCCAAATTTGCATATGTAAATTAGGGGCGGGGAGGGAAATCGTGTGACTTTTTGTCACAAAACAAGTAAAAAATATTTTCCCCTTCCCACCCCTAATTTGCATATGCATATGCAAATTAGGGTTCGGATTCGGTTCGGTATTCGGTCGAATCTTTCGCAAAGGATTGTGGGGTTCGGCCGAATCCAAAATAGTGGATTCGGTGCATCCCTAGTTAATAGTGCTCCTCCAGCAGAATTCTGCCTTGAATCCATTTCTCAAAAGAGCAAACACATTTTTTTATATTTAATTTTGAAATCTGACATGGGGCTAGACATATTGTCAGTTTCCCAGCTGCTCCCAGTCATGTGACTTGTGCTCTGATAAACTTCAGTAACTCTTTACTGCTGTACTGCAAGTTGGGATGATATCACCCCTCCCTTCCCCCCCCAGCAGCCTAACAATGGGAAGGTAACCTAACAGCACTCAATAGTAAATTCCAGGTCCCACTGCAACACATTCAGTTACATTGAGTAGGAGAAACAACAGTCTGACAGAAAGCAGTTCCATCTTAAAGTATTGGCTCTTTCTAAAAGCACATGATGCAGCAAAATGACCTGAGATGGTTGCCTACATGCCTATATTACAACTAGAAAAAAATACACTTGCTGGTTCAGGAATTACAGTTTATATTGTAGGGTGAATTATTTGCAGTGTAAACAGTGTAATTTAGAAATAAAAACCTTGTTGCCATTTACCTTTACTATCGGTGTCATTTTTAAACTTACCTCTTCTTGCCGCAAGATTCTGTTCTCCAGAATGTTCTGATTGGTTTGGGATATTTTGGGTCTCTCACCAGTATACAGACCCTCATCTTCCAAAAATCTTGGCTGCATGTTTTCTGCTACCTTTTGTGCAGTCGGCACTATCAGATGAAAGCCAACTTAATACATACACAATAGAGAGGGTTTTCAAGAATAAAATAACTGATTTATTATGGAATGATTGCCATAATTCAAGTTTAATATTTAGCAGAGAAAGGAAGATGCTTTTTTTTTTTAACCATGAAGCAAAATAAAACTAAAGGTATATAATTTACCAGGTTGCATGCTTGGAATAAAAAAACAGTTCAGCTCCTTCTGCAGTTGATTGCGGTAGCCTTCATACTCAGCAGGCAAGAGCTCAATAAAATCCCGCAATGTCTGATCAATGACAAAAAGGTCATCCTCAGGAACCAACGACGACTCCTCTTCTCCCTTTAAAACGTACAGCCATGGAAGAAACATTAACTATTCTATGTTTTTATTTACTATAGAGTGATATTATTAAAATATACATTTTACATACAGTACACTTCCCTTCTTTCTTGAAGTGGTCGAAAACATTGATTCAGTTTAAAGTGCATTACAATGGCTATCTGTGTTATCTGTAGCCATGCATAGTAGTTAATGTATATTTTTCTGTTGGCATATTCCACGTTGCCAGTATATACAAATATACATACACTCACCATTCCATCTTCTGCCTCCCCTTGGTGTTCCTCTTCTATTGGTTTTCTAGAAGACTCTTCCTCTTCTTCTTCTTCTGTGTCTTCCTTTTTAGGCGCATCAGGAATTTCATCAACTGTGTCTGTTTTAAAGTCAAATGTGAAGAAATTGTAGGATTCCTCAGCATTAGGGTATCCATCCTGGGCCTGAAAATGGGTAATTTTAATTTAGACATATGCTCTATGTCAGCTGGGGGATACAGAAGACAGAAATATGTCCCAAAACAAGAACAGCAATTCTCATAAAAAGGAGCAGAAAGCTTTCTTTTCTACCGGAAGATGTTTAGATGTAAGCAGCACAGTGAATCACAATACAAATAACAAAATAAATGACCCTTTATCTACAAGATCATTTAGATTTACCAGTCTGATGCCATGAAATATTTTTATGTTTTAGCTGGGTATAACAGAGATAAGTGCCCTGCCTAATGTGGCAGATAACAACACAACCTCTATTAAAACGTGGATAAAAAAAACAATTACCCTATTTGAAACTACAATGACAGATTAAGGTCTGTATGTTAAAAAAGTTATACATGATAAAAGAAAAATTGCTTTTGCACAGAGCTGAACAATTAAAATTACTTGGACCATCTGCATATAACATATAAGGATAAACAAAAAATAATAAATGTATAAATAAGGGTTTGTCTTTTGCACTGTGAGGCTTAAGCTGGCCATAGATCAGTGATCCCCAACCAGTAGCTCGTGAGTTACATGTTGCTCCCCAACCCCATGGATGTTGCTCCCAGTGGCCTCAAAGCCGAAGCTGATTTTTGAATTCCAGGCTTGGAGGCAAGTGTAGGTTGTATAAAAACCAGCTGTACTGCCAAACAGAACCTCAAGTAGGCTGCCAGTCCACATAGGGGCTACCAATTGCCAATCACAGCCCTTATTTGGCAGTGCACCCCCAGGAACTTATGCTTGTGTTGCTCCCCAATTATTTTTACATCTGAATGTTGCTCATGGGTGAAAAAGGTTGGGGACCCCTGCCATAGATGTAAAGATTTTTCAAAAGATCTTTTCGTTATCGTGAGACCACGATTATCTTGAAACGATCATTTAAATGAACGATTGTCCATCAACTAAAAAGACCATTTCAAGCTATATTGCCAGGAAAATCGAGGGTAGCTGCCAGCTTGGCCCTGCAAACATACTGTAGATAGATTGCACTGGGGCTGATAAATTTTTTTTAACCTGGCCGATCAATTTTCTGACAGATGTCGGAAGAAAAATCGTAAGATGTATGATCGTTCGATTCCCACCTACTTCACGATAATTTGACGGATTGGTCGGACTTTGAAAAATCTTTGCGTCTATGGGGACCTTTTAGTCTGCATAGGGGAAAATAGTTTATTGTGGGCCCCAAGCATTAAAAGATAAAAACTGCAATATAAAAGATTCTTCAGATCAGCAAGTTATTTGCAGACCACCTTCAAGGATACCTAAAATATTAAAGTGTATGTGGTATTTTTTGAATAGCAACAACTTGTAGAATCCATACATAGTTTATTTGTCCCAAAACTGTAAACATCAGGTGGGTTTACCCTTTTTATGCCTGTGATATGCCCAGACACTAGGCAAAACCTTTCACTTTGTCTACTGAAAATGTAAATACTACATGGTTGTCAATAAGGTCACTACACCTTCGGATAACTTATGTTGTTAGATGGAAAGGTGTTGAAGACAGTAATGAATAGACAGAAAACCTGGAAAAAGCATATAAAAGAGCTGCAACATAAGAGCTAGGGTAGGTAAGAGTAAAATGCATGCAAATGTTTGAGGAAAGACCTTTAGATTATTTTTGTTTCACTGACATGAAAATTCTGAACCCAGATTCATACCTGGGACTTTTTCTGTACGGTCTTTACAGCGTCACGGAATCGGACTCTTGATGTCAACTCAGTCTCAGCTTCTCTAACTTTGTCCAGTGGAAAGGAATCCTTGATTAATAAAAAGAAATATAAGTAATATGTAAAGCAAAGAAATAATGTATAACATGCAGTTAAGACATTCTGAATGACCTGCCAAAAAAACATAATATGCAATACAAAAGAATATCACGACTCCTGATCATCATCATCATTTATTTATATAGCGCTGTCAAGATACGCAGTGCTTTACTGCAGTTATAGCAAACAGGGAATAAATGGTGGATAACAAACAAGGATTACAGAGTACAATAGGGTTAGAAGGACCTTGAGATTAGAGTTTACAAACTAAAGGTTAGGGTACAATTGAGACATTAGAATTATATAAACACGTTGTCATTTTGATACAGCAATGATTAATTAAGGTACATCGAATAAGCCTCTTTAAACAGGTGGGTCTTCAAAGATATAGAAGATCTACAAAACATAACTGATTATGTCTGGCATTGTAAAAATGCAATGAGCTGTTTCTGCTTCTCAGTTACTATGTATATCACTAAATGCCACTGGATTATATACTGGGAGTATATATAACTAGCCATCAGTTTTAGTACAAAACTGCTACCTTCAGGGATCTAATACAATCACAAAAGCAAGGCAAATGACAATGCACTCACCTCTTCATCAAACCTTTTGACTGAATCTGCATATTTAGACTTATGTAATTTTCGAGGTGAAACAACTGGGGATTTGTCCTGTAGTGTACTTTCTGCTTTAGACTTGGAATAGAAAAGAAGAGATGAGAGATTCTGGAGTTTCCATTTTTAGACATGGACCTGAGCTAACTACATAAGCTCAATCAACAAGTTTTTCTATCACATTATTAAGATGCCAACATATAATAAACTTGTTTGACAAAAAGGAATCTTGGTCATGGAGTGTGCTAAACCTGGAAAAAAAAAAGCATCCATGGCATATTCTGATATTCAGTCCTTCAAGGGTATAATCACCAAGACAAAGGAACAGATTAAATTGAATAGATTCAACACAGTATATTGGCAAAAATCAAGGGCTGATAGCAGTTTAGTGAGAACTTAAAGGGCCACTATTTGTTTGATTTGCCTCTAAATTTGTCCCATAGAAATGTTAAATGCTGAGTGGATATTTACTTTCATTTTGCTTAGGGTAAGGTCGCAACTGGAGATTCGGGGAGATTCAGTCGCCCGGCGACTAACCACCTCATTTTTGGAGCAACTAATCTCCCCGAACTGCTTCCCCCTGTCTTCCGCTTGCTACAATGAAAAAACGCCTGCGGCATGGCACTGATGGCGCTTTGTTTATTCTAAAAAACAATTAAAAAATGCTAGGAGTCCAGGGGGGTTTAATTGGATAAATTAGAGCATGACTAGCCAAAAAGCCCCATAAGGCTACTGACACATGGGGAGGATTGCTGCCTGTGTTCAAATCTTTGCTACAACAGGTGACACGGTCACTCCCTATGCCCTAAGCTTTCTTTTAGACATACATCTGTCTTCATGCAGTAGGTGGAGCCAGTTTTTGAGTGACAGTTAGGTCTAATACATCCTTTGGGGGTTGCATCCTTAACCCAGGTGCTCACTCTAAAAATAACCGTCTCTGATGATAATCCTGTTTCTCTGCATGCAGGGTGTTTGCCAGAGCCTGTTATTTTGTTACCTTTTGTTTGTGCTGGAGTTGGTTATTTGAGTTATCCTGCTAAGCAATGGAGCCCCCCTAAAAGACATATTAGACCTACCTGTCAATCAAAATCTGACCCAGACCTCAGCATGAAGAGAGCAAGAGTGACAGGTTGTGGAGAGTGAGATACTGAAGAGTATCTTGATTATTTCAGAAACAATGCAGAATATTTAATTGATGGTATTAAGTGTCTTTTTTCAGTGAGATGAAGCTTAGATTACATTTTTATTTTTGCAATAGATGCCGTTTAAAGATTACTGTTTTTTCCCAGGCTTGTAGGACTGAAAGTGTGGATGTAGGAAGAAATTGAACACTGAAAAACATACAGAAACCTTGTTTAAAGTAAAGACAAAATATTTGAAGGATTATACAAGCTCATAGTCACGTTCAGCCACATAACCTGTGATCTGTGGGAACACTTGCAGTTCAGGTGTCTGTCGATTGAAAATGTTGTAGTGAGCTAGCAGGTGATTCCAATGGGAGTGAATGGGGGCAATTACAAACATTTTGTTGCCTGCCTGCTGAGCTGGAAATCATTTGGGCAAAAAAGGTCATGAAATGCCTTGTGTGTTCAATTCCCTATAAACTACAACACAAGCAATCATTGACAGAAAACATGTTGCCTACTGTGCTTGCACCAAAGCCATATATAATTAGGGAATAACTATAGAACAGTCGATCCACAAAACTTCAGTTTTGAAAAGAGCAGAGTGCCCAGACTAGTTGTATGAAACAAAAAAATGTTTTTTATAAACTTACCCTTGCAGCTTTCAGTTTTTCTCTGAGACGCTCTCTCATGGAAGCTTCAGCAGCACTGGGCACGGGAGTGGAAGCGGCTAAAGGTGGAAGGCCTGAAAAATTTTAAAAAAAAAAGTCATCCAATTCAGGTCACCGATTTTTCTACATTTTTTTAAAGCCTAATATTTCACAATGTAGAATTGGCACCTTATTTCATTTCCTCTGTGTTACCTAAAGTCCTTTGTGTTTTAATTCTATTTAGAATTATGCAGGAATGAAAACAAAAGATATTGATATAAACCTGCAGACATATGCAATTCAGTATATTCCTTCTGGTGTAATGAGCAAGAACAGATTCCCATAGTATCAAATAAATTACTCTATCACTGATGGGGACATCCCTTTATTAGCAAGACCAATATAGAAAGATTCTCAATCAGGCACAGAATCCACTCCTACCCGTACCATTTTACTTACTGCGTTGCCCTCGGACTGTAGGTGTGAGATCTTCCACAGGGTCTTCTGTTCGTATGTCCTCATCATGATCAATCAGCTGGTAATATACAAAGTCAGTGAAAGAGGTCAGAATTGTGAAGGATTACAGGGATTAAAATGTTTCTTTATGATCTCAAAACAATGCCCTGTGTATTTCAAGTCATTGCTTATACTAACCAGTATTTTATGTTCCTCACTTAAAGGAACAGTTAAACCAAAAAATTAAAGTGTTTTAAAGTACTGAAAATATCATGTACTGTTGCCCTGCACTGGTAAAACTGACGTGTTTGCTTCAGCAAAAACTAATATAGTTCATATAAACAAGCTGCTGTGTAGCAATGGCAGAAATTGAAAAAAAAGGCTATATGGCACAGGTTAAATAGTGGAGAACACCATTATGTTCTACAGAGCTTATCTGCTATCTGTTGTGTAATCGGAGCCTTTTCTCCTTTGAATGGCTGCTCCATTGCTACACTGCAGCTTATTTATATAAACAATAGTAGTGTTTCTACTAAAACACAGCAGTTTTATCAGTGCAGGGCTGTAATGCATTATATTTTTATTACTTCAAAAAAACGTTCATTTTTTGAGATGTTACTCTTCCTTTAAACACAGCAGCAAAATAGATATGCAGTTCACCCAGGGCCAATTTTACTGTTATATCTATTGCAATGAACTATTTTACAATTGCTAAAGCATGTTGGCAGGCTAACCTGTACTGCATATTTGTGTTTATTATGGGGCGTTACTGAACCGATTCAATATATTTCAGCCCATCCAAGACAAAACATTCTGAATAAACTAATAAGGAAGCAGAGCAAAAAAATATTTGTAGAACAGTACTGATGTGTCAAAATCTCAACAAAACCAGATGGGACTTATCCTCCAATAGTATGGGCCCAATTATTACAAAATACACACATAATCGTATTGAAGAGTAAAGATAAAAGGCAATATTTATTTAACTACCATGCCACAGATACTTAAAACCATTTAAAAAATAAAAAAACAGCGCTGCGCTGGGTTCAGGGATCCCTTTAACCCCAAATAACCACTTATAAAGAGGACTCCTCTATGTAGGATTTGGTGGAGATTTGATTATGTCTAGGTGGCTCAACAGCCAGTATTCCAATCAAGCGTTAGTAGGTACACATGTAAATCCAATTGTTCATGTGAGGGAACGAAAGTGCATCCTTATAATTCACATCCGCAAAATATTGCAGAAAAGAAAATCCTGGTTATATAACACTGAATAGCGTGCTGCAGCTTAGTGAAGATTACTATCTCCCGCGGATACAATAGTACCCGTGATGGTTTGCGGTGCAAAGCCAGTATATCAGGTTTAATGTCTTTGCGGGTAACTGGATTTGCCAATGTCTACTGTCCCATCCATATATTTACAGCCGCCTATTGCTCTCAGTGGCCAGCTGAGAAGTTGCGGCTTCGTGATACTGCGATCACTGACAATCACCGTATTGTGCCAGCCCAGGTGTAATAGTTGTCCCGGCTATCACCAGACCCGAAAATAAATGTATACAGACCACGTGTCTTTGAGAGTTTTCACCCGATAATTTCCGCGTTCCATCAACTGGCAGGAGATCTTCAGTCTGCGCACTTAAGTTCCCAAAATAGGGGTGCAGGGTATCCCAAACGACTCAGTGTCAGCGCTGTGCCTCGACAGCTGTTTCGCCACTCAACGTGGCTTTGTCAAGAGACCGAAAGGGTGGATATGACGTCGTTTTATCTTTGCCATCACATGTTCAAAGTGGGTGGTCTTTTGTGTAAGCCGCTTCCCACACATAAGAAAGATATAGTAATATCGGTATGAACAATTGTATCATTTTCACTTCCCATAATCGTGGTTATGTAACCCTTTGGTATTATCTCAATAGAATATATTTAAGGATCAACCAAATAGGTATCAAATGAGAAGAGAGGACTCGCGGCTTCACTTTTACTGTGATGGGAACATCAATATCAACTTGTGGCATGGTTACACAGTACTATATTTCAAAAATTTATAAGATTAATCACTATTGCTTATTTTTAACTATCATCCCATTTAATCGATATATAATTATAAACTTATATCAGAATAAGAAATAAGAAAGAAAAAGAGAAAAAAAATGAGAAAAAAAATGAAAAGAAAATCAAAAGGTAGAACTACAACTCTCACCAACACAAAATTTTATTTTTTTGAAATAGTCTAAAAAAGCGGGGCCAATCAAGGGACTATTATTATGACCATTCCTTCATTTATTTATAAAGGCCTGAAAATTCAATTGGCCATTGAGTCCGAACTCTGACTTATAAGTGTTAAGCTTAAATATCCAACTGGTCTCTAGTTGGAGCAACCTGTTATCTAGGTCACCGCCCCTTACATCGCTATGCAGACGGTCAATGCCCTGAAAATAAGACCCCATATGTTTGCCATTGTGAATGCAATAAATGTGTTTGGCAATAGATGACAATAAATTGCAATTATTAATATCTCGCATATGTTCATATATGCGTCTTTTCAGCGGCCTCTTTGTTTTTCCTATGTATTTGCTCCCACAGTGGCAAGTAAACATGTAGATCACATAAGTCGTAGTACAACATATATAATGATACATGTTGTATTTGACTCTTCCATTGCTAAAATCCCTAGATGTCCTCATATATTGACACTGTTCACAGGCCCCACACTTATAGCTGCCTACTGTTTTGCAACACGCTGTTTTCGAATGTTTCTGAAAATGACTATGAGTTAGTAGGTCGCCTATGCTATTGTTTCTCCTATAACAAAAAAGAGGGTGAGTGGTTACCATTTGACCTATATTGGAATCGTTGGACAAAAGGTGCCAATGTTTCCGAATCAATGAGCGGACTTCTTGGTCTTTATTACTGTAAGTCAAAATGAGTCTAGTCTTTTCATTACCTGGAGTACAGCTTTGTTTGGGCTTATATAATAAGTCCTCCCTATTCTGAGATAGGGCATTGTGGTAGGCTCTACGTAGGCAACGAGTTTTGTATCCCCGTGCTTTAAATCTTGAGTACAGTTGGTAAGCTTCCCGTTTAAAGTCTTCCTCTGTAGAACAGATTCTCCGTAATCTAAGATACTGTCCCTTTGGTATGCCTTCGATGCATTTCAATGGATGCATCGATTCTGCATGTAAGAGGCTATTGCCAGCCGTCTTCTTGCGAAACAGGTTAGTGGACACCTGTCCACAACTGTCCTTTTTAATCTCTATATCCAAAAATTCCAATTTGGAGTCGTGGTAATTTAAGGTGAATGTTAAATTAAAATTATTTTTATTGAGTTTAGACACAAAATCCTTTAATTTCTGTTCGGGGCCCTGCCAGATGATCATAATATCATCGATATATCTGTGCCACCGTAAAATGTGGCACAGATATTCGTCGTACTCTTCAGCCGAGAACACGTGGCGCTCCCACTCTCCTAGGAATAAGTTGGCGTAGCTGGGTGCGCATTTAGCGCCCATAGCTACGCCCTGGCGTTGTAGATAATAGATGCCGTTAAATATAAACACATTGTGATGTAGTACAAAACTCAATGCTTGCAATATAAATTTATGTTCCTCGGAGATTGGGTTATGTATGCGCTCAAAAATGTTTTTTACATTTACAACATGTATCATTATATATGTTGTACTACGACTTATGTGATCTACATGTTTACTTGCCACTGTGGGAGCAAATACATAGGAAAAACAAAGAGGCCGCTGAAAAGACGCATATATGAACATATGCGAGATATTAATAATTGCAATTTATTGTCATCTATTGCCAAACACATTTATTGCATTCACAATGGCAAACATATGGGGTCTTATTTTCAGGGCATTGACCGTCTGCATAGCGATGTAAGGGGCGGTGACCTAGATAACAGGTTGCTCCAACTAGAGACCAGTTGGATATTTAAGCTTAACACTTATAAGTCAGAGTTCGGACTCAATGGCCAATTGAATTTTCAGGCCTTTATAAATAAATGAAGGAATGGTCATAATAATAGTCCCTTGATTGGCCCCGCTTTTTTAGACTATTTCAAAAAAATAAAATTTTGTGTTGGTGAGAGTTGTAGTTCTACCTTTTGATTTTCTTTTCATTTTTTTTCTCATTTTTTTTCTCTTTTTTCTTTCTTATTTCTTATTCTGATATAAGTTTATAATTATATATCGATTAAATGGGATGATAGTTAAAAATAAGCAATAGTGATTAATCTTATAAATTTTTGAAATATAGTACTGTGTAACCATGCCACAAGTTGATATTGATGTTCCCATCACAGTAAAAGTGAAGCCGCGAGTCCTCTCTTCTCATTTGATACCTATTTGGTTGATCCCTTAAATATATTCTATTGAGATAATACCAAAGGGTTACATAACCACGATTATGGGAAGTGAAAATGATACAATTGTTCATACCGATATTACTATATCTTTCTTATGTGTGGGAAGCGGCTTACACAAAAGACCACCCACTTTGAACATGTGATGGCAAAGATAAAACGACGTCATATCCACCCTTTCGGTCTCTTGACAAAGCCACGTTGAGTGGCGAAACAGCTGTCGAGGCACAGCGCTGACACTGAGTCGTTTGGGATACCCTGCTCCCCTATTTTGGGAACTTAAGTGCGCAGACTGAAGATCTCCTGCCAGTTGATGGAACGCGGAAATTATCGGGTGAAAACTCTCAAAGACACGTGGTCTGTATACATTTATTTTCGGGTCTGGTGATAGCCGGGACAACTATTACACCTGGGCTGGCACAATACGGTGATTGTCAGTGATCGCAGTATCACGAAGCCGCAACTTCTCAGCTGGCCACTGAGAGCAATAGGCGGCTGTAAATATATGGATGGGACAGTAGACATTGGCAAATCCAGTTACCCGCAAAGACATTAAACCTGATATACTGGCTTTGCACCGCAAACCATCACGGGTACTATTGTATCCGCGGGAGATAGTAATCTTCACTAAGCTGCAGCACGCTATTCAGTGTTATATAACCAGGATTTTCTTTTCTGCAATATTTTGCGGATGTGAATTATAAGGATGCACTTTCGTTCCCTCACATGAACAATTGGATTTACATGTGTACCTACTAACGCTTGATTGGAATACTGGCTGTTGAGCCACCTAGACATAATCAAATCTCCACCAAATCCTACATAGAGGAGTCCTCTTTATAAGTGGTTATTTGGGGTTAAAGGGATCCCTGAACCCAGCGCAGCGCTGTTTTTTTATTTTTTAAATGGTTTTAAGTATCTGTGGCATGGTAGTTAAATAAATATTGCCTTTTATCTTTACTCTTCAATACGATTATGTGTGTATTTTGTAATAATTGGGCCCATACTATTGGAGGATAAGTCCCATCTGGTTTTGTTGAGATTTTGAAAAGTATATGTGGACACCTCCAATTAGGCCATTTCAAATTGGAGAGACACCTTGCGTAATCAATTTAAGTATATAACAGTACTGATGTGGCATGTGCTAAAAGACAAACAGAGACTTTCACTCCTATGAAGCACCCCACAGTGAAAGTTTCTAATACCTACTTAAGGGAATCATGATCTGGCCCTATGCGTGTCAAAAAGATAAGATCAGCCCTGCTATACTGTTATTTCTTCTTTTATGGGCAGGCATGACAGTGTCCCTATAAATGATAATTTGTGGGGGGGGCGGGGTCAAGTTCCACTTTGGTCTGGGCACACACCTTATAACAAGGTTTCAGAAAGCATGCTAATTATTTCTACAGTTCTGATTTGCTCTATGAAAATTTTCTACAATTGTGATGTGTAGGTCAACAAAAATTCAACCCGTAGCTGACCCTAAATCACTGTCTCCCAACCCGCACCTGACCCTAACCTGGACAGTATCTCCATTTATACACCCACCCTGACCTGCCAATCTCTGACATCATGAAAGGGGGCGAGTCAGGTGTGTGCCTATAAATGGAGGCTGCTGAAGCCAAACCCCGGCAGAGTTATGTCGCAGCCAGGGAGAGCGGAAGAAGAGCTCAACTTGAACCCGCCCCATGGCCTGAAAAATGCATGTAGCAATCAACCCAAACCCCTCCCAACCAACAGGTAAACCAGAGGCTCCATCAGGTGTCAGACAAGGTGGCACATCACTACTCTACAATAAGAGCTGGAGCCAATGTGTTTCCCCGTGGCCCATAAAAATACAATATGATATACTGTATAAACATACTGCTTTCTTTCTTCTCTGCCTCTGTGCCCGTAGCGTTTTCTTTAGCTGTTCCACTTCAGCCTCCTCACCATCTACATACTCCTGGGAAGGAAAATATAAATAGAAGTCAGAAGCAGGCTTAGTATTATTATTTCATTCAAGTAAAAAACACAGTATTAAAAGAAAAAGTGAGAAGCCCTGAACAGGAAACAAAACTGTCCTCAGCATGACTGTGCATGTGAATGTTTGTCTTGTGTCAATATTAACAGACTGTATTAGATACTGGCTGTATTAGATACTACACAGAAACAGAAGAATAATCATATGCTTCAAGCTTTTAGGGGATGAAAATTTAACACTATGGAAGATTGGATGGGGGGAGTTTGGAGAGTTTTATAGTAAGTAGAAAAATACAGTGGGCAAATTGGCCCAAAATCCACCTTATGAACCATAAGCTTAAATGTCTTTGACATTTTGAGATCAGTAGGCACTATTTAAAGGGTTAGTTCACCTTTAAACAATTAGTTGTTTTCAGATAGATCACCAAAAATAACGACTTTTTCCAACTACTTTCTCTCTTCTATGTGTCACCGTTTTTCTAATATCGAAGTGTAAAGTGTCATTTTTCACCTTCTAAAGCAGCTCTGGGAGGGGGGGTCGCCGACCCTGTAAACTGTTCTAAATTGATACATTTAGTTGGAACATTTTTTATCTTTGTCCCTGCTGAGTAGAATCTTTGGGTTTCATTACAGGCAGCTGTTAGAATTGATACAATAGTTGCTAATACTCCAGAGATGCTGCTGAGAAATGTATCAACTAATTGTTGCAAAATTGTAACAGTTTGGTACATCCTGAGAAAGAAAGAAAGCACTGGTGAACTCAGCAACGCAAAAAGACCTGGACGTCCACCACGGGCAAGTGGTGGATGATCGCAGAATCATTTCCATGGTGAAGAGAAACCCCTTCACAACAGCCAAACAAGTGAACAACACTCTCCAGGAGGTCGGCGTATCCATATCCAAGTCTACCATAAAGAGAAGACTGCATGAAAGTAAATACAGAGGGTGCACTGCAAGGTGCAAGCCACTCCATAAGCACCAAGAATAGAAAGGCTAGATTGGACTTTGCTAAAAAAAAAAAAAATCCAAAAAAGCCAACACAGTTCTGGAAAAAGATTCTTTGGACAGATGAAACCAAGATCAACCTCTAGCAGAATGATGGCAAGAAAAAGTATGGAGAAGGTGTGGAACAGCTCATGATCCAAATCATAGCACATGATGTATAAAACATAGCACATGATGTATAAAGCATAGCACATGATGTATAAAACATTTGGGAGGCAGTGTGATGGCTTGGGCGTGCATGGCTGCCAGTGGCACTGGGACACTAGTGTTTATCCATCATGTGACACAGGACAGAAGCACAAGAATGAATTCTGAGCTGTTCAGAGACACTGTCTGCTCAAATCCAGCTAAATGCAGTCACATTGATTGGGAGGCGTTTCATAATGACCCCCAAAATATACAGCCAAAGCAACCCAGGAGTTTATTAAAACAAAGAAGTGGAATATTGTTGAATGGCCAAATCAGTCACCTGATCTGAAACCAATTGAGCTGCATTTCACTTGTTGAAGACTAAACTTCGGACAGAAAGGCCCACAAACAAACAGCAAGTGAAAGCCGCTGCAGTAAAGGCCTGGCAGAGCATTAAAAAGGAGGAAACCCAGAATCTGGTGATGTCCATGAGTTCAAGACTTCAGGCTGTCATTGCCAGCAAAGGGTTTTCAGCCAAGTATTAGAAATGAACTTTTTATTTTCAGTTTTTTCATTTGTCCAATTGCTTTTGAGCCCCTGAAATGAAGTGATTGTGTTAAAAAAAGGCTTTAGTTCCTCACATTTTTCTGCAATCTTTTTGTTCAACCCACTGAATTAAAGCTGAGTTGTTTCATTTAAAATTCATTGTGGTCATGTACAGAACCAAGATTAGAAAAAAAGTTGTCTGTCCAATATTTATTTATGGACCTAACTGTAGGTTGTACTGAAAACGAAAACAATAAATGTATTATTCCTCTGTACACTAAAAGAGAGAGGGCTAAATTTACTAAACGGCGAAAATTTGCCAACGTCGGCTTCGCACCCATCGCTACACTTCAGACAACACTAATTTACTTAAATGCAAAGTTGTGTCCAAGGCGCTGAATGCTGGCGAATGTAGGTATGATGTAAGTAACAGAAGATTGAGGAAGATCTATGCACTCCAATGCACTTCACCTGGTCTGAGCAGGCGCAGGCACGTCTGGCTAAAGAGGTAACGTTCAGTAAAATCTGCATCTTAGCGAATTTGCCGAGTAACGTCCATTCGCCAGAGCAAAAATTCGCCTGGCGATAAAGTGCGAATCACCGCTAGCGTCTATCTCCTTCGCTAGCGAAGTTACGCCTGCACCCGTTATTAAATCGGCGAAGTTCCTAAAACCAGTAACGCTGGCGAATCGTCGCTTGCATTAGTCATTTCGCCCTTTAGTAAATCTGCCCCAGAGAAAGAGAGAGAGAAATGTAAAAAGAAAGAGTATAAAAGAAATGTGACTGTTTCAGACAGAGACAGAGGGGAAAATTTATTAAGCGGCAAAAATTTGTCAGCAGCGGCTTCGCAGGCAGCGCAACACTTCACCAGGCGAAAATTCACTCAGACAACGCTAATTCACTAACATGTAAGTTGCGTCCAGGGCGCCGAACACTGGCAAAGTTTCGCTAGCGTTAATTCGGCAAGCAGAGCGAAGTTGCGATAGCGTTGACTAATTTGCATACGGCAGGAAGTTAAAGTTGAATGGACGTATATGTTGCAGCAAATACATTACACTGCACAAGCCCAGGGAACCTTAATAAAATAAAGTCGTTATAATGTCCTACACATGAGCCCAGTGTATAGTTTATGTGCCATATGTTAGGAAATGTAGGGGGGAAGCCGGGTACCCAAAACATTTTTTACAGACTTTTGCAGCCTATCAATCTGAAAAAAGGAAAATATACCAGCGTTTTTTGGGACTTAGAAAATTTTTCAAATAGATTTCGAGAAAGACCTGTACACTCCATTGCACTTCACCTGGTCTGAGGTGGTGAAGGCAAGTCTGGTACAAGAGGTAACGCTCAGTAAAATCCACATCTTAGTGAATTTGCGGAGTTACGTCCATTCGCCTGAGCGAAAATTCGCCTGGCATAAGGGTGCAAAGTACCGCTAGAGTCTATCTCCTTCGCTAGCAAAGTTACGCCAGAGACCGTTAGTAAATCAGCAAAGTCCTGAAATGATGTCACTCTGGCGAATTTTCACCAGCGATAGTCACTTTGCCCTTTAGTATATTTGCCCCAGAGAGATAGGGGCAGATTTGCCCCTAACGCAAGGCGAAATTGCGCTCTGGCGAACGACCGTAACTATGCAAATTCAAGATTGAGATTTGACTGAACGTTACCTCTTGCGCCAGAGTTGACCGCCACCTCAGACCAGGCGAAGCGCAATAGAGTAGATAGGACTTGGTCAAAAAATAGTTGAAATTTTTTCTAAGTCCCAAAAAACGCTGGCGACTTTTACCTTTTACAGGGTGATAGGCTGCAAAAGATCGTTATTTTTTTTTTGGGGTAACTGGCTTCCACCTCTACATTTCCTAACATATGGCACATAAACTATACATTGGGCTCATGTGTAGGGCAATATAACAACTTTATTTTATTAATGTTCCCTGGACTTGTGTAGTGTAATGTATTTGCTGCAACATATACGTCCATTGTACTTTATCATTTCCTGCCGTATGCAAATGAGGCCGATATCGTAACTTCGCCAGCATTCGGCTCCCTCTACGCAACTTTGTATTTTAGTGAATTAGCGTTGTCCCAGCAAATCTACAGCTGGCGAAGTGTTGTGCTGCAAGGGAAGCCGTCGATGGCGCAATTTCGAAATAAATTTGCCCCAAAGAGAGAGAGAAAGAGTATAAAAGAAATGTGAAAAATCAGCTGGAACTTTATTAGCAACTAAGAAGACATTATAACACAGTAGAAGACAATGTGGGAACTAAGTGATGAGTGAGAGATGAGGTAAAGCGGAGACAGACAGTCCATACAGTAGGGAGGAACCACAGGGATGGGCACACTGCACAGCAGGGACCTGTCTCCTCTGATATTATTGTACTACAGCCTCAGTTGCCCCTGGGGTTGGGGAGAGTTGTAGTTGAGCAACATGCAGGTATAAAGTGAAAGCATGTTAGTCAATTCTATACTGCCACTTCCTGTTAGCAACCACACACAAGCGTCCATAGCAACCCCTTCACTTCAACCTCAAAATCACGTTCGCTTGTTTAAATGCAGCGCACAACTGCACAAAACACACATACACACACACACACACACACACACACACACACACACACACACACACACACACAGCAACACAACATTCGTGTATAAGCAGCACCCCTGACCTGTGTGACCATCCTCTGCTTCTCCTCAGTCTGTCTCATCGTCAGTCTAGTGGGCGCTGCAGGAGCCGTACCAAGCTGGGAACCCGAACAAACAGCCCGATTTCGGTAGCAGCGATTAAATCTATAGCTGAGGTCATTCAGCACAGAACGTTACAGGTTCAGAGTGAAAACAGCTTACGCGTCGGTGGGCGCAGCCATTGCTAAGGAAATGGAGCTCCCAGCATTCCCCGCGCACGGGGAGAGTTCGGTGGGAGGGGCTTGCAGCCTGCTTTGTGTTGTGAATGTTACCACAGAATCTGTTTGTTCCTGATCTGTTTCAGTTCAGTTAAAACTTGTGCGTTGTCTAATCAGTCACTTACTGTATAGCTGATCACAGGCCAGCTTGTTGTGATGGATCTTCTCCATATCTATAATTATGTGTCCACATCTCTCACTCCTGTCCTATGTTTGTATAATTATCACATGATTATAAATGCATTGTACGAGGTTCAGTGCTCTTGATGAGCCTATGAGTAAGTCTTCTGGTGGCAAATTTGCTAAAGCGCGAAGTGACTAATGCTGGAGAAAATTCGCCAGCGTGACGTCATTTCGGAACTTCTCCGATTTACTAACGGTCGCCGGCGGTACTTCGCACAAAGGAGTTAGACTCTATCGGTACTTCGCACTCAAACGCCAGGCGAATTTGAGCTCTGGCGAATGGATGTAACTACGCCAATTCACTAAGATGTGGATTTTACTGAAAGTTACCTCTTGTGCCAGACTTGCCTTCTCCACCTCAGACCAGGTGAAGTGCAATAGAGTAGATTAGACTTCCTAAAAAACGCTGGCGACTTTTCCTTTTTCAGGGTGATAGGCTGCAAAAGAGCGTAAATTTTTTTGGGGTACCCGGCTTCCCCCCTGCATTTCCTAACATATGGAACATAAACTATACACTGGGCTCATGTGTAGGGCAATATAACAACTTTATTTTATTAAGGTTCCCTGGGCTTGTGTAGTGTAATGTATTTGCTGCAACATAAATGTCCATTGAACTTTAACTTCCCACCGTATGCAAATTAGCCAACGATAGCGCAACTTCACTTCGCTTGGCGCAGAAACCCTAGTGCAAATTCACCAGTGTTTGGTGGCCTGGATGCAACTTCGGATTTTAGTGAATTAGCATTGTCCTGGCAAATCTACACCTGGCAAAGTGTTTCGCTGTGAGTGAAGCCGTGGCTGGCAAATTTTCAGAGGTTAGTGTATTTGCCCCTTGGAGAGAACAAATAAAGTGTAACCACGCTTAAAAGGGATACTGTCATGGGAATTTTTTTTTTTTGAATGCATCAGGTAATAGTGCTGCTCGAGCAGAATTCTGCATTGAAATCCATTCCTCAAAAGAGCAAACTCTTTTTTTATATTTCATTTTGAAATCAGACATGGGGCTAGACATATTGTCAGATTCCCAGGTGCCCCCAGTCATGTGACTTGTGCTCTGATAAACTTCAGTCACTCTTTACTGCTGTACTGTAAGTTCGAGTGATATCACCCCCTCCCTTCCCCTCCAGCAGCCTAACAACTGAACAATGGGAAGGTAACCAGATAGCAGCTCCCTAACACAAGATAACAGATAGATCTAAGAACAGCACTCAATAGTAAAATCCAGGTCCCACTGAGACACATTGAGTTACAGAAACAACAGCCTGCCAAAAAGCATTTCCATCCTAAAGTGCTGGCTCTTTCTGAAAGCACATGACCAGGCAAAATGACGTGAGATGGCGCATATACACCAATATTAGAACTAAAAAAAAATAAACTTGTTGGTTCAGGGATGAAATTGTATATTGTAGAGTGAATTATTTGCAGTGTAAACAGTTTAATTTAGAAATAAAAACGACATCATAAAAATCATTACAGAATCCCTGTTCTACTGGTTGCCACCATATTTGTTGATGCTGAATCACTTAGGACACAGGTACTGGGTAGTTATTACTGCAAGTAAGATGCCTAAGGAAGAAAGATCCAACGAGGAGTGTGGAATGTATCTGAATGTGAAGATTGGCCTAGGTTCTTTTAGGAAGAAAGAGGAGAGTACAGGAGATCCCTCAGTTGGCATACCCATCGCATTATATTTTACTTTATCCACTCAACAATTCATGCTTCTGGAAAGTCCAAACTATGTCCACTGTAAAACTTCATATATCTGTATATTATTTTGTGTAAGTATTATGGTCAAATTACCACTCACCAAGGAGATAACAAAGGATCTATTGTGTGGACATGTTACAAATTATATGCAAAATACTAATAGCCAGTCAATCCTACCCTTGACAGCCTAAATCAAAATACGCTGTATGCATAAGTACAAGTATAAAGTTTAAGGAGGTTATTTATTAAAGTCCTCATGCCAAAAATAAATAATAATATAATAATAGTTAAAACAAAACCTTGAAGTATTCCAAGTCAGACCTGCCGAGTTCATGTAGAAGTCAATTGGAGCAGTCCTGAAGATATCCTCATCTGCGCTGGGTTTTCATGCAATAATCCATGGATTTTGCGGTTTTCAGGCAAAAATCCGAAAAAATCTACTTGTCGCGTGGAAAATCCACAAAATTCTTACGATTCGATTTTTTTATGATTTTTCAAGTTTTCTCCCACACAGGGAATTTTCAGAAAAATGTGTAATTGGAAAGAACCCGTGCGGATTTAGTTTTCAGAAAATTAAAATATAAAACATATATGAGGTGCATACGTTTCATCTATGTGTGTTTGTGCATACCTCCCAACTGGCAGAGTATGGCAAAGACAGAGCATGGGGCAGGCACACACAGGGAGCATAGGACAGGCAAAGTATGGCACATACAGGGAGCATAGGGCAGGCAGAGTATGACACATACAGGGAGCATAGGGCAGGCAGAGTATCACACACACAGGGAGCATAGGGCAGGCAGAGTTTGGCACACACAGGGAGCATAGGGCAGGCAGAGTATGGCACACACAGGGAGCATAGGGCAGGTAGAGTATGGCACATACAGGGATCATAGGGCAGACAGAGTATGATACACACAGAGACCATAGGGCAGGCAGAGTATGATACACACAGGGAGCATAGGGCAGGTAGAGAATGGCACACACAGGGAGCATAGGGAACAAAAAGTATGACGCATGCTCTAGAATGTTGGATTGATACAGATTCTCAAAGTTGAATCAGTTTCAGTCAGAATTTAAATGGTGGGTGTGAATCTCTGAAGCCCTGACTGCTATTAAACTTCCTTACTTATGTTGTTGTATAGCAGTGATAATTACAATTACATTATAAAGGGGAAGCATCTTATCTGATCAGTTTTACCACTCATTCCTGCTTCAGTGAGACAAGCATTTGCTGTCACCAAACCAAACAGCAAAGGGTGCGGAGGTTAATGGGGGGGGGGTTTACATTTAAGTTAAATTTTAATATGTTATAGAATGGCCAATTCTAAGCAACTTTTTAATAGGTCTTCATTATTTATTTTTTTATAGTTTTTTAATTATTTGCCCTCCTTTTCTGACTCTTTCCAGCTTTCAAATGAGGTTCATCTAAAAGCATATGATCTGTTAGGCTACAAATGTATTGTCATTGCTAACTTTTATTATTCATCTTTCTATTCAGGCCTCTCCTATTCATATTACAGTCTTTTATTATTATGATTATTATTATTATTATTATTATTATTAATAAAAATGGAAAACCAATTGCAACTTGTCTCAGACTATCACTATCAGTGTAAGAACTGGTAATACCATGACGTTTACTCTGAGAAATTTTACATTAATTAATATTTATATTCCCCTTTAAAATATTCTTTCTGACTTTAGATTTTTCTCTGTTACATGAAAATATTACTGTACCTTATACTTTAATGTCATTAATCTAGAATGAATCCATAACCAGAAGAAAGAAATTCTAAAGGATTTTAATGTCAATTTTCTATGTGCAATGGGGCTGATTATTTCTTATAGCACAGGCTCGAGGATCAGATTATAGTTAAATGATATCATACAAAGTTGTCTATGAAATCCTTGATCAGTTTGGTGGACCATAAAAATTCCTTGGACTGTCATATCTGGGTGCAGATTCACTAAAGGGCGAAGTGGCTAACGCTAGCGACTTTTCACCAGCGTTGCCACACGCAGGGGCATCGGAAATTCACTAACAGACGCAGGTGTCAATTCGCTAGTGAGAACGCGATCGTTGCTATTGGTCATTCGCACTCTATCACCAGGCGAAAAGTCGCCTGGTGATAGAGTTCACTTCACCACCTCAGACCAGGCGAAGTGCTAAAAAGCAGTTAGATCTTCCTCAATCTTCTGTCACTTACATCATATCCTGTGTGCCGAAATGCAAGTTCAAAAAACGCCTTTTTTAAGCGGGATTGGCTGCAAAAGTCATAACTTAGACTTTTTTTTTTGGGTAACTGGTTTTCTCCAGACATTCTTTATTCAGGTTCCCTGGACCTATATTTGTTATAAAAAGTGGTAACTTCAAGCATTTGCACCAACATTTATAATAAAGACCTCCATACAACTTTAAATTACCACTGTATGCAAATTAACCTAAGCGCAAGTTCACTAGGCAATTTTCACTAGGTTAAATAATGCTCGCACTGTCGAAGTAACGCTAGCAAAAAGTCGACAGTGTTCGGCGCCCAGGGCGCAACTTCACATATTAATGAATTAGCATAATTATAGTGAATTTGCGCCTGGCGTAGTGGTTCGATGTATCTTAAGCATTTGCTGGCGACAATTCGCTCTTTAGCCCTGCTTTACATTAGTGAAATACTCTTAAAGACCCAATAGCCTAAGCATTATGAATAATTGATCCTATATATATTAAATATAGCATGCATTATCATCTGTATCCAACATTTAGTTTTTATTGTATATTATTTATTGCACATGAACATTTTACATTTTATTCCATCTATTGTACATGCAAATATGACATCAGACTGCAATTATAATGAAAAAAATATAATAAAATGCAATAAAAATAAAATAAATGCCTTTGTACAAACAACATATTCTATATACAAGTGCCTTCCCTATGTATGGACAAATATATAGATACTCCAAAAGCTTCTAACTAAAAAAAAAAAATATTATGGGCAATAATTTGTGTCAAGAAATCTTGTGTAAGTTAGCAGTAATGTAGCAATTAACAATGAAACAACAACAAAAAAGAGTTGAAACAAGTTTTTACATGGGAAAATGGATTTCCTGCCAATCATTTATTTACTTCTTTGCTGTTAAAATAAACATCTCCTCACATTTTAGAGCAGATTGTTTGAGAAAAGGCTGTCAGGGTGAATTATTTTCTGCATTTCTATAACATTTCTGCAACACTTGTGGCCAAATCTACTTCAGCTTACAAATGTTTAGATAACTGGGTCTCTGGATGTGCGCAACCCTCACCCCAAACTTCTGGCTCAAATTTGCCTCTCTGTACCCTAAGGGGCCTATTGATTAATATTCAAGACCCTTGCTTTATGGGTGGAGCCTCCCTCCATCATGAGTATATGGACTGGTCTGTGGCAGTCAGGGCTCCACTGACAATGTCCAGGGGTTCATGAAAATGTACTGCAACAAAATTTTACTCAGTGTTTGTATGATTAAATATTTTTTGGATTGAGGCGAGATTGCCCTAAGGTAATATACACCTTACTTTACATAAAAAAATAAATATTTGTGGAACGGTGAACAGCAATTTGTAAAATGCTCTACTACAGAAGCATTGTGTATTTGAATACACCTATATTTCAGATCCACTATACTTTCTGTCTTATTTTCCCTTTGCCTCATATATTATAAAGATGAATGTATAATGTGTTAGCAGGTTCAACCTTGCATATGGCTCCATTGTCTCTTCCTCTCTGATTACAACATGTTATAGCCCTCTTGTTATATTACAATTAAGAAGCAAGTGCTGCTGCTTGATGAAAACCATGCACCCCGTTAAAAAGTTCAATAGAGAAATAGTGTAGCTCATAGTTCAATAGAGAAATAACCTTTAAATAGAGAGAAATTCAATTATAAGAATTCATCCATCATGATGGCCTCTGGCCTTTTAAGTAATTCTTCGTGCATTTACAGCATTTTGTGATACTGCTTCAAAGCCAACTCTTACCTTTTATTTTTAATCTTTTACCACTTTTTCAAGAACTGAACCTTGTATAAAGCCATGTAAGCTGGTCCATTACTATGATAGATATGGTCAGGTCATTTATTGATATACTGAAGAAATGGCAAGGTAAAATGAGAGTTCATATGAAAATCACAGCAATTTAAAAACACTGTGGCAGCTTTACGAAAATATGGAAAATAACTTTATGTCTGTTGCAGTCATGGCACCTACTGCAATGAATTCATTTCACACATACTGGCAGAAATAATTAAACATGAAAACGAATGTCCTAATGTTCTTAAATGTGTGCTATTAATAAATCCCACAAGAATGCTGTGGCACTTTGTACATTTGCCCTTAATGAAGCACAGATTTCTAGCTGCCATCCATTGGTATGGGACCTGTTATCCAGAATGCTCAGGACCTGGGGTTTTCCAGATACTGTATATTTCTGTAATTTGGATCTTCATACCTTAAGTCTACTAGAAAATCATGTAAACATTAAAGGGATACTGTCATGGGAAAACATGTTTTTTTCAAAATGCATCAGTTAATAGTGCTACTCCAGCATAATTCTGCACTGAAATCCATTTCTCAAAAGAGCAAACAGATTTTTTTATATTCAATTTTGAAATCTGACATCGGGCTAGACATTTTGTCAATTTCCCAGCTGCCCCTGGTCATGTGATTGGTGCCTGCACTTTAGGAGAGAAATGCTTTCTGTCAGGCTGCTGTTTTTCCTTCTCAATGTAACTGAATGTGTCTCAGTGGGACATGGGTTTTTACTATTGAGTGTTGTTCTTAGATCTACCAGACAGCTGTTATCTTTTGTTAGGGAGCTGCTATCTGGTTACCTTCCCATTGTTCTGTTGTTAGGCTGCTGGGGGGGGGGATGATATCACTCCAATTTGCAGTACAGCAGTAAAGAGTGATTGAAGTTTATCAGAGCGCAAGTCACTTGACTTGGGGCAGCTGGGAAAATGACAATATGTCTAAACCCAAAAGGCTGGTTTTCCTTTCAATAGTGATTAATTATATCTTAGTTGGGATCAAGTACAAGGTACTGTTTTATTATTACAGAGAAGAAGGAAATCATTTTTAAAAATTTGGATAAATGTATTATAATGGAGTCTATGGGAGACGGGCTTTCCGTAATTGGGAACTTTCTGGAAGTTTTTATTTCTGAAAAAATACTTTTAACCCACAACATGAAAGGTCAGGTTGCCTGGTTAACAATCATTTGTATGATCTGTCTACTCATTAGAGAGCCCAAAATAATCAATTTTGTGAGTTACAGATATGCAGATAGCATTTTAAAACAATATACAATAAACAACATAACGACTCACAGTTGTAGCAACAGTTAGCAATCTTTATCACTTTAAACCATACTATTTAATACAGACTTATTTCATAAAAAGACAAATGTAAATTATCAATATATTTGGTTCTAAAGTTGACATTGTGTCCTGTGATTTTGCAGAAGTATGAGAAAGTATACTGGCCTTTTAAAAGGGAGTTTGGTATGGAATACTCAGATTGGTTGCTATTAGTGATGGGCAAATAAATTCACAAGGCATGGATTTGCAGCGAATTTCCGAATTTCACTGCCTGCGAATGTTTTTCAGAAAGTTTCGAAAATCCGCCACAACAAAAAAAATTGTAGCGCGTCAAAGTTATTCAGACACCTAGGGGCACCTAGGCTCGAATTTCGAATTTAAAAAACTTAGAAATTTGAAACGTCGGTTTCCGAGCGAAGTCAAAATCGTTTGATCGAACAATTTAATCCTTCGAATAGTTTGATCGTACAAAAGAAAACTTCGACTTCTAAAATCTTAGCCAAAGACTCAGAGAGGTTGTAGGAGGTCCCCCATAGGCTAAACAGCAATTCGACAGGTTTAAGGTGGAGAAGTGTCGAATTCGAAGTTCTTTAAAGAGTCAGTACTTTGATTTTCGAATGGTTGAATTTGTGAAGTTTTTTCAATTCAAATCGAATTTTGGTTCGAATTCGATGGTCGAAGTACCCAAAAATGACTTCGAAATTCATAGTTTTTGAATTCGAAAATTCACTTCGAACCTTAGTAAATGGGCCCCCTAATGACTTTAATGCATTTGGACAAAATAATCGCATGTATAAAAATTGTCAATCTCGTCAAAAATAGTCACGCGTCAAAATTATTTTGACGCCCATTGACTTCAATGCGTTTCGCGAATTTGGGCCCAGATTCGCCCATCACTAGTTGCTATGGGTTACCAGAACTATTGCAATTTTGTGACTTCATTACATTACTGTAGTTGCTTCTCTCTTCTTTTGGTAGTTACCTGTATTAAGATGTAGCACATACAGGTCTCAAATTAAAATACAGATATGGGATCTGTTATCCGGAAACCTGTTATCCGGAAAGCTCAAAATTATGAGAAGACCATCTCCCATAAACTCAATTTTAATCAAATAATTCACATTATAAAAATGATTTTCTTTTACTCTTTAATAATAAAACAGTACCTTGTACTTGATCTCAACTAAGATATAATTAATACTTATTGGAGGCAAACAATACTTTTATTTAATGATTTTTAGCAGACTTAGAAGCAGATTAGTTTGAATTGAAAATTCCAATTAGAATTTTTGATTTTTTTTTTATGGTCCAAACTGTGAAATTCGACTAGGGAATTATCCAAACTCGATTCGAGTTTTTTCATAAATTCTAATTCGATTTTCAAGATTTACCATACTCTGGCCCTTTAAGAATTCTAATTTGACTATTCACCACCTAAAACCTGCCAAATTGCTGTACTAGTCAATGGGATAGGTCCAGTGAGCTTTTTGGAGATGTTTGCAGCCTTCCTGACATTTACGTTTTTTTCGGATTTGTTTGATTCGAGTTTTCGACTCTGTAAAATTTGTCTGAGTTTAAGATATTTGATTTTTATAATAAATAATTTAATATTTAAATTTCAAGTAAAATTTAATTCACGTGAATTAAAAAAAACTTACATGAGTTCAAAATTCTAATATTGATAAATGTGCCTTTTAAAGTCTAGTGTTCCAAGACCCCTAATCCGGGGAAAACCCAAGGTTTTGAGCATTCTAGGTAACTGGTCCCATATCTGTATACTTTTAATGTAACTTGAGTTTAAATAAATTAAACCAGGCATGAAAAAATATATATGTATTTTAAATTCCTGTAGCACTAATTTGATATTTTTGTAAAAAATATATATTTGTGAGGAATTGTAGAAACAGCAGAAAGCTACTGATTGCTACTTTGGTAAACAGCACTCATAAAGAAAGTCTCTAAACACCCATATTTTCCAATAAAGACTTCTAGTCGTTCAGATTTTTTATGTTTTGCAAAACATAATTATATATAAACTTTGTTTTATTCAAACATTGTATTGTGCACATCATGGCATTCCTGAGAAAATATAAAATTGTATGTATTGTGTTTCTCCTGGAATTTCTGCAGGTTCCATGGAAAAGATCAGCATCTGTACAGTAAGAAGACATCATCAAAAATAATCCTCAGATAATGCATTCATATAATCTGTATCGGGATATAAAAGAAACCCAGAAAACAAGCTATCCGCCCAGCTGGGATCTGAAAAAAGTCCGTTCTGATCCGTGTAGAAAATTTCAAGCCACACTTCATCTTCCGGCTTCAAGTAAACAAGTGTTGATCCTGAAGCCACATCATGGTTTCCTGTGTTGGCATCAAAAGTCTTGATTTTGTACTGTCCGTTATGCACCAGGCTGATGGCCAGATGCTTGTTAGCAAGAGTGATATCATAGGAGAAGAAGTAAATGCCGGGAATTGCACAAATAAACTTTCCTACGGAAGGGTTGTAATGCTCACCCTCGTTAAATAGGATCTTGTTGAACAGAATGGGCAGCCTTTCTTGTGGATAACTGGTAGTAATTCCAACTGAGAAAGCTGATTTGAGGATGATGTTTCCACACTTGCATACACCAGGTTCCCCACTTTCTCCTCTTTCACCTTTAGGACCTCTTGGACCATATGGCCCTTTAGGACCAAGTTCACCTTTGCCCCCTGCTCCTCCTACTGGTCCCTTTTTACCTGTCTCTCCTTGGTCTCCTCTTTCTCCAATGGGTCCGAGAGGTCCTGTTTTTCCTCGAAAGCCTTAAATGACATTTAACAAACTGTTAAAGGAAAATGCCCCAAAATGAATACTTGAGCAAAAGATAGTTTATATCAAATTAAATGGCATATTAAAGAATCTTATCTAACTGGAATATAAATTTAAGTACATTTTGCCCTTTTACATCTCTTGCCTTGAACCACCATTTCGTGATGGTCTCTGTGCTGCCTCAGAGATCACCTGACCAGAAATACTGCAGCTCTAACTGTAACAGGAAGAAGTGTGGAAGCAAAAGACAGAACTCTGTCTGTTAATTGGCTCATGTGATCTAACAAGTACGGTTTATTTGTGTGCACCGTGAATCATACGATCACAGGGGGCTGCCCTTATTATTTTTAAAAATGCAGTTTTTTATTTATGATTACCCAATGACACATACTACTAAAAAAGTATATTATTATGAAAATGTTTTATGTACATGAAGCAGAGATTTACATATGAGCTGTTTTATCTAATATTTTTTTATAGAGACCTACATTGTTTGAGGGGTATAGTTTTCCTTTAAGGAAATACTCTGTATAAGACTATATGATTGTACCATACACTAATGGCTTTTAAACCATTAAAAATAACAAAAATGAATCCTTGCAACTCCATCCAACCCTCCTTACTGCCAACACAGTCAGCTGGTGAGTGCAAATTAGTTCATGTAGGATTTTCTTTCATGTTAATAGCTTGCTCAGCCATTCTCTCCACCCACATTCAACAGAACATAACACAATTGTGCTGAAAATATAAAGGAGTCAAAAACTCATCTTATGACTGGCAATGAAATAAGCAATGACTTTAATACAGTTGGCCATATTGGTTTAAAATGACTACCAATCTCTATTCTGATGTTGGAGCACTTTAGGTAAGTTACATTAAAAAAGCACAACATATTATTAATTTACTGATATGGGAAAAAGCTAAGCACCATCTCCACATTTTGACTGGTGCCTGGGCAATAGGTACGGGTGCCCAAGATAAGCCCCCTGTTGTCATTCACCCCCTCCTGGCTGTCACCATCACGGCATTTGTCCCCCCTGCTCAGCAACTGGATCCACAACCTGATGCCTTGCTGCACATTTGCACAGGACTTGTGTAAAAGAAGGCAGTAGAGGAATATGTCTAGGTTGCCAGTGCGCTCCACCATTGCGCCCTTTGCACATGCCTCTTTTACCTATCCCTAATTCCTTGTAATTCCTAATTCCAAATGTAATCAATACAATGCAGTAATAAAATGAGTCTTTTCCTGTTTTCACTTGACTGTGATTTTGCAACATAAGATGATTATTCCCAGCATCTCATATAATTATCTAGATTTTAATACATCTTGAAATTCCTATAACCAAGCCAAATAATATGGCTAAGATCACCTTGCTAAGAACAGCTTACTTGGTGATCTCTCTTTTAGCTGGTACCGGTAATATATCAAAGGCTGAGGCCTACATGATTCTTATCACATTTCTAATAAAATGATTGGAAAATTGCAAAATATTTCCCCTTGGAAGCACTTAACTAAAATCAGTCATCTAAGAAGGCAACATGCTTTCAATGAACATTTGCATTCAGTACCTGCAGTTCCCTTCTCCCCTTTTTCTCCTTTCCTGCCATCTCTCCCATCTCTTCCTGGAAGACCAATTCGTCCATGGGGCCCTGTTTGTCCATTACGCCCAGGAGAACCTGGAGGGCCAGACAATCCTGGTATGCTGCAGACATACCTTGTGTATTGATGGTCTCCTTTATGATTATTGTCGAATGACTGTCCAGTTGCGCAAAGAGCAATGCTTATGGCGTAAAGCAGAATAAGCATCATCGACCCTGTAGAAAGAAGATTTTGCTTTTTGTTATCAATTATTTTATTGCTATCTTATATTCTTCATTATCAGTCCAACAATTCTTTACCACCAAGGTGAATTTTGTACTTTGTTAGAATGTTTTATTATGGAAAATCAGGTCAATTAAAATTCCTTTAACTGGTGCAAAATGGTTTGTTTATACTTAGGTTCTGGCCCCCAGTTTTGCATATGTTGGCAGGAAAGCAGACAGAGGTGTATCAAGCACTATTGGTGCCTAAGGCATTACTACTTGGCTTGGTGCTACATCTGTCCGCCAGTGTTTTATTCCTCTCTTTGTCCGTATGCTAACAAGTTTTTAGAATTGGAGTGACCATCCTGTAGGTCTCTAAAGCCATACATAAACGGGTATCAGTCCTGTCCAGAATAATCATCAATATCATGTTGCCCCAGGGTGACCAGACTTTTCAAATGTCCAGTTGTAAGTACCAGCCCAAAAACACCAAAGACAAATATAGTTTGCTCACCTTGCAAGTGATGCACATGAATGATTTAATTAGTTAAAAACTGACACCATGGGAAAAGCCATAGGGGTATATTTATCAAAAAGTTAAGTTAGAGATCGCCACAGTCCTCTACAGTGAAAATCCACCACTCTCCATTCATTTATATGGGATTTCGAAAGGCGTATTTATCAAAGGATGAACTTTCACCCATTGATAAATACTCTTTTAAAATCCCATAGAAATGAATGGAGAGTGGCGGAATTTCACTGTAGAGGACAGTGGCGATCTCTAACTTCAATTTTTGATAAATATACCCCTATATAGTGTTTTGGTATTGTGTCCTTAAGTGACTGTACACAACAAATATTAATTGTATACAGAAAATGTAATTTTGGAATAACCAGAATTTGTAACTTATTATTTATTAGTCGGGCATACGACTTGGGCTGAAGTAGAATACTTTAACAGTTTTTCCCATTAGGAGGGCTATGGCAATTTTGTCAGGTAAATAGCGCAGTTGTAGTCAAGAAAATTGTTTTTTGTTCTACAATATGAATAATATGTATCCGTTAAGTATAGCAGTTTTGTTGTGCATGTTTTCAGCTGCCTTTAGCTCCGGATGTCCTTGAGACAGACTTGGGAATGCTGCTTCCGAATCCAGTTCTTGGCTAAATTGCTTGTTACCAGAACCTACCGCGTTGCTGTGAACTATCCATTGGCAGTCTTCCAATACAAGGAGAACAGTTTATCAGACGAGGTTCTATGGATGATTTTAACTGTCTAAAGTCTTTCTGCTAAGACAATGAAATGGTCCTACTTCCTGGGAGTGTTCTTTCCCCTCCCCATGGCAAAAGCAAGTAATCGAATTTCTCAATTTAGCTTTTTATGCACTTGGATGTCACTTTTGTGGCCCACCTGCTTTAAAAAAAATCGTAGAGTTCAAAAATGTCATTCTTGAACAAGCATTTTCCTTGTGCCAAGTTTATGTTCAGTCTCTGTAGGATAACTAGGCTTTATGCAGAAACCTAAGTCACCATCTGTGTTGAACAAAATAAAATACTCTAGAGGGAACATTGATCTGATGTTCTTTGAAGTGTGTTCAAAAAAAACCACTGAATGAAACTTAGAAGAAAATACAAATCATACACAAATATAGTGAAATCTGGGCTCCAAATGGGGAGCATTGTCAGCTGATAGTTTCCATACTTTATCTGAGATAAATATACTTGTCTATGTCCAAGAAGCTGTACATAACAACCATCTGCACTTGAGAAAAGACAGCAACAACACAAACAAAAGAGAAAGGATAACATCATAACACAGTCCTATTTATAGTGCCAAATGCTGTGCAGTAAAACTGTTTTTAGGACAATCTTAATTATGGTTGGGATACATCGCCATTTTTCTGTCCCTGACTCATTTTTCATAATGGCACTTAAGCTAAAAGTAAATAGATGTGATTTAAACAACTTAAGGTGCCCATATGGGACCAAAATAAAAGCCTGTCTTATATAGGGCATGCTTGAAAATCTTTTTGGATGAGGACTACATCATATAATTGATGTGGTCTTCTCCAGATGGGTCTGCAGAGGTTTCTGGTATGATCTGATTGGATCACCCCATGTTGCCAAATGAGCAAATGTTTTCATGTACATTATGTGGCAACAACATTCAAGGGGCCAAAGGACAGCTTGTCTGACTGATACATGGCCAGTAGAATTCTACTGGGCAGGTTGGACGAGGACCACTCTCCTGATGGGTTAGCATATATGAGCCAATCAGATCAGCTCAAGGTAATGAAACCTATTGTAGAACATGGCTACATTTTTAGACCATTTCCAGTTAAGACAAATTGTCATGTACGGCTCCCTAAATTCAGAACAAGTGCTAAGCAACTTGGTCACGGCTAAATCTTCCGCCTGTAGCAGCCACCTTTGGCCTTGGGAGGAGCCCTCAGCTACTCAGATGCCGCCAAGTCTTACCTTGAGAGGAGCAAAGCAAGTGTCCTGAACGAGCAAAGGGGCACGTGTGTTTCCAAGGTTTTGGATGGAAGGCAACAGTTCAGGGAATAGACGAAAAGCGTAGTCAGGCAGGCCAGGGTTGGTACAGTCAGAGTTCAATCAGGGTCAGACAACGGGCAATGTTTGGATTCAAAGCTCCTTTAAATATAAAAAATTCGCACCAAAATGCGATAACGTCATGACACTTGCGACACGATAATACCCAGAAGTGCGTGCCGCGCACCATAGTCTCCGCCGCCTGCTAGACCACCAGGGTGAGATGTTACACAAATATTCATGGTACTTTTTCAGTGTGCAAGCTTTGAAGGTTACAGCAGTGATCATAACCACCAGATGCTGCAATTCTGGTCTCTGCAACCAATGGGGAGATTGAGTAGCAATGGAAGCAGATGTGTCTGAGGCTTTTCTGGGTACAAAGGTCCTGTCCAATGGACCTCTATATCATCAGATGATGAATGCACAGTTAGTTAAAGTGATGCTGACACTAAAAATTTTCTTTTCAAAATATTAAGTTACATATAGGTCAAGTTGATAATTTTGCTGATAGTTCTGCTTTTTTAAATAAGTATTACTAGAATTTCATAAACCTGACTGTTTTGCCAATCCAGCTGTCATATCTCAGTCTGTCAGGTAGAGTTTCTAATGCTAACAGACTCCTGCTGCACAAATATGGCAGCCCCCTCATAGAGGAACATGGGGCTAAGAATGGTAATGTAAAAGCATCAGGCAAATACTTTTATGGCAAAATTATAAATACCATTCAAAGATAATGTTATGATGGATATAAAAAAGGTTATTTTCTGGTGTCAGTATCTCTTTAAGTTGGTGAGACACAAGAAGATTTTAGAATATCTAGTTGATCAGATGTGCTAAATAGAGATGTCGCGAACTGTTCGCCGGCGAACTTGTTCGCGCGAACATCGGGTGTTCGCGCTCGCCGGAAGTTCGCGAACGTCGCGCGACGTTCGCCATTTTGGGTTCGCCATTGTTGGCGCTTTTTTTTGCCCTCTCACCCCAGACCAGCAGGTACATGGCAGCCAATCAGGAAGCTCTCCCCTGGACCACTCCCCTTCCCTATAAAACCGAAGCCCTGCAGCGTTTTTTCACTCTGCCTGTGTGTGCTGAAGAGATAGTGTAGGGAGAGAGCTGCTGCCTGTTAGTGATTTCAGGGACAGTTGAAAGTTTGCTGGCTAGTAATCGTTTTGATACTGCTCTGTTATTGGAGGGACAGAAGTCTGCAGGGGTTTGAGGGACATTTAAGCTTAGGTAGCTTTGCTGGCTAGTAATCTACCTTCTACTGCAGTGCTCTGTATGTAGCTGCAGTGGGCAGCTGTCCTGCTTCTGATCTCATCTGCTGACTGCTGCAATAACAGTAGTCCTTGTAAGGACTGCTTTTATTTATTTTTTTGTTGTTTTACTACTACTACTACTACTACTACTATAAGAGCCCAGTGCTATTAGTCTAGCAGTGTTGGGGAGTGGGACTGGTGTGCTAATCTGCTGCTCCTAGTAGTTCAGCAGCACCAACTTTAATTTTTTTTTTTAATATTCATTTTTTTTTATTTTACTTTTTTTTATTTTACTACCGCTGTAGTAGTGTATAAGTTGACCTTTTAGGCATTATTTGCCCTGTAGGCATTATTTGCACACTGTTTTCTTCAACCCGCCATCGAGCTGTGTGACCTTGTTCACATTCTGTCTAAATATCCATAATATTACCGTCTCCAGAAAAAACACCGGAGTCACTTTTTCAAGCAGCCATAATATATTTTACGTAATCCGTATCCACCGCTGTAGTAGTGTATACGTTGGCCTTGTAGGCATTATTTGCACACTGTTTTCTTCAACCCGCCATCGAGCTGTGTGACCTTGTTCCCATTCTGTCTAAATATCCATAATATTACCGTCTCCAGAAAAAACACCGGAGTCACTTTTTTCAAGCAGCATTCATATATTTTACGTAATCCGTATCCACCGCTGTAGTAGTGTATACGTTGGCCTTGTAGGCATTATTTGCACACTGTTTTCTTCAACCCGCCATCGAGCTGTGTGACCTTGTTCACATTCTGTCTAAATATCCATAATATTACCGTCTCCAGAAAAAACACCGGAGTCACTTTTTTCAAGCAGCATTCATATATTTTACGTAATCCGTATCCACCGCTGTAGTAGTGTATACGTTGACCTTGTAGGCATTGTTTGCCCAGTTTTTTTGGCCGCAGCCACTGAAGCACAGAGGCCAGAAAAAATATGCCATATAAATGCTGAAAATAGTCATTTTTTGCCATACGTTGACTCAACGTATATGGCAAAAAATGACTATTTTCAGCATTTATATGGCATATTTTTTCTGCCAACTGTGCTTCAGTGGCTGCGACCAAAAAAATGCATATTTTCTGCATTTATATGGCATAATTTTTCTGGCCTCTGTGCTTCAGTGGCTGCAACCAAAAAAATGTATATTTTCAGCATTTATATGGCATAATTTTTCTGTCAACTGTGCTTCAGTGGCTGCGACCAAAAAAATGCATGTTTTCTGCATTTATATGGCATAATTTTTCTGGCCTCTGTGCTTCAGTGGCTGCAACCAAAAAAGTTTATATTTTCAGCATTTATATGGCATAATTTTTCTGTCAACTGTGCTTCAGTGGCTGCGACCAAAAAAATGCATATTTTCTGCATTTATATGGCATAATTTTTCTGGCCTCTGTGCTTCAGTGGCTGCAACCAAAAAAATTTATATTTTTTTAGCATTTATATGGCATAATTTTTCTGGCAACTGTGCTTCAGTGGCTGCGTCCAAAAAAACTGGGCAAACAATGTCTACAAGGTCAACGTATGGCGAAAAATGACTATTTTCAGCATTTATATGGCATATTTTTTCTGGCAACTGTGCTTCAGTGGCTGCGTCCAAAAAAACTGGGCAAACAATGCCTACAAGGTCAACGTATGGCAGTTGTTTAAAGAGAACAGTAGATTACTAGCCAGCAAAGCTACCTAAGCTAAAATGTCCCTCAAATCCCTGCAGACTTCTGTCCCTCCAATACAGAGCAGTATCAAGCAGATTACTAGCCAGCAAACTTACTATCATCTGTCCCTGAAATCACTAACAGCTCTCCCCCTACACTATCTCTTCCAAGCACACACAGGCAGATTTTTCAGATACATTTTTGCCCTTGATCCCCCTCTGGCATGCCACTGTCCAGGTCGTTGCACCCTTTAAACAACTTTAAAATCATTTTTCTGGCCAGAAATGTCTTTTCTAGATGTTAAAGTTCGCCTTCCCATTGAAGTCTATGGGGTTCGCGAACCGTTCGCGAACCGCTCGCGTTTTTGCGCAAGTTCGCGAATATGTTCGCGAACTTTTTTTCCGACGTTCGCTACATCCCTAGTGCTAAATGCATTCTTCCAATGTGGTAAAAAACCTGCATCCATTTCTTACACAGCCCAGGGTTCTTACCACCAATATCCCCATCAGCCTCCAGAAATTGTGAAAAGGCACCAGGAGAGGTAGTTCCTTTAGGATGAAGAGTGATTGAAGAGTAGGCAGGAGTACACTAAATAATCATCTTCATGTCTCAATCAATTATATCAATATCCCTTTGGGACACTAACTTGTTGCACCCCAGGCAATTTGACCAGCACCATGCCTGCAAGAAAACTATAGCATTTGCCCTCACCCACCTGCACTTACTTCAAATTTTAATGAATTAGAAACAAGTGTCAAAAAAGCATTACCCGGTAACAACTTCAAAAAGTCTGCTGTTGTTGTATAGTCTAATGTTCTGCAATGACAAATGATGCGCATGTGTATCTGATGTTTATAATACAGGGAATTATGGTCACGTATTATTTGACCTTTGTCAAAATAAATAATCTTTGTTTGATTGAGAAGAGATCATTGTAAAGACTAAAAGCTTTGCTACTTGGTCATAAAAAGCAAAGCATTTATTATATTTGACGAGAAAGACATTTCCAGAGATGGTGCTGCTCATACTGGTTAACATCATATCTTATAAAATGTCACTCGTGTTTAAAAAGCTTCCAAATCTCTGAGAAATCAAGACTCTCCTTTGTTATTATTTGAAGTCCTTATTGATTTCCTACACTTAGAATTATTGCAGGAACTTGGCAGAAATCTAGGAGCTTGAAAGCCAAAACACTGAAGGCATAATATTAATCTTCCAGAAAAATACACTAGTGAATTAATAGTGATCACTTGTCAACACACAACAAGCACGGAAAATATACAATGGAATGGAACACACGGGGAGAAAGAAAATGTTTTTCAGTACTCGGCTCAGGAAGAACAAAACACTCTGGTTATACTAATAAAACAGGCAGAAAATGAGTTCCTATATGAGGACAGTGAACCCTGCTTGGACCTCAGAGGGGAAATGTGTTCAGTTATGAATCCTAATAGTTGACTATTGAGTAATAGAATAAGTAATGGAAGATGGATAGTTTCATATTTAAGCAAAGCTATTTAAATAACACCAACATATTTATGTAGCACTTTACAAAGATCGTAAATTATTTGCATTTGTCTCTGCCCCAGTTTACAATATTAGATCCTTATCACATTTACAGATTATTTTATGAAGAGCCAGTCAACTTTTATTGGATATTTATGAAGTGTGGGGGGACTTGAAGGAAATCACAGACATGGGGAGAACATACTAACTTCCCAGGATCAAATAAATATAAGCACAGGGAATTATGCAGAAAAATGACACAGAGTATCAGTGAAGGTCCATGGGGCATCTTGACTGCAGCAGTGATTCTGAGTTTGGCACAGAAAATGGTGGGATGTAGATTGCCTATGGCACAAACTGGCAGATCTGTAAATGCTCAAGTGAGTGTTTCTGAATGGAGAATGGTGTCATGCTTTGTACTGGGAAATAGGCATTGGCTTCAGTACAATACATTTCATGGAAAACACATGAGTTATGTAAGATAAGAGGGATTAGAGGTCTTCAGCCTGCCCCCCTTTTGCAGCCAAACCATCGGTCAGGCCCCCTTAGTTCATAAAGATACAGTATAAGATGACATGGTTGTACAGGTATGGGAGCTGTTATCCAGAAAGCTGAGGACCTGGGGTTTTCCGGATAAGGGATCTTTTTGTAATTTGGATCCTCATACCTTAAGGCTACTAGAAAATCATGTAAACATTTTTATAAACCCAAGAGGCTGGTTTTGCTTCCAATAAGGATTAATTATATCTTAGTTTGGATCAAGAACAAGGTACTGTTTTATTATTACAGAGAATAAGGAATTAATTTTTAAATATTTGGATTATTTAGATAAAATGGTGTCTATAGAATATGGTCTTTCTGTTATTCTGAGATTTCTGGATAACAGGTTTCTTATAGTTCCTGTGATCTCTGAGATGATTAATAAGCATTCACTTTTAAATCTTACTCTGTTTGGCCTTCATTATGGGCCCCTCTTCCACAGGCTTGGGTTTCCCTAAGGGACCAGCCCCATAGTTTGGAAATCACTGTGTCAGGTGAGTGGAAATTCATACAGAAGCATTTGCACACATGTTGCTGTTTGTAGTGAAGTCAGCGGTTTATGGGATATTTGTAAACATTCTCATTCAAGGGGCTACAGCAGTGGCCCCCAAGCAGTGGCTCATGGGCAACATGTTGCTCCCTAACCCCTTGGATGTTGCTCTCAGTGGCCTCAAAGCAGGTGCTTATTTTTCAATTCCAGGATTGGAGGCAAGTTTTGGTTTCATAAAAAACAAATTTATGACCAAATAGAGCCTCCTGTAAGATGTCAATCCACAAAGGACTACCAAATAGCCAATCATGTACTTTATCTGGCACCCCATGAACTTTTTCATGCTTGTGTTGCTCCCCAACTCTTTTTACATTTGAATATGGCTCACGGGTAAAAATGGCTGGGCTACAGGTTGGTTCTAAATCTCCAAAATTGAGACGCATGGTGAAAATATTGAATTAAAGGCCAGTGAACGTTCCTAACTTTGCCTCTAATAAAGAATGTCTCCACTATTCTAGCCAGGGCATGTGTCAACACCATTTGCTGTAATTGTGTCAATCTAGAGAGGAAGCCTTAAAGTAAAATTACATATCTCATTTCCAGTTTGGCAAACATTTCTGATGATGTGTTTTTAAATGGCAGTCAAAATGTCCTGCTTACATTCACCGGAAACCAAGAAGTCTATTACAATCTGCGGAGAAAATATCCAGTGCTGAGTTTTATTGCATTTAGACAATATGTCCAGATGGCCTATTCTTCTTGAATCAATCCTAAACAGTTTACAGTTTATACATTTCCTCAGTTTTTTTTTCTTTACATCTATGTTCCCAATGGACACAAATAAATTAAAGCAAAGCTCAGATTTCGAGATTTGGCTTTTGCCATGCACCGATCATAGCAAATGACTTGGAAACATCACAGCTGTAACAGATGTTCTGTCTGGTCCGGTGTCTAGATTTTCAGTATCATCAATATAAAACTACAGTAGAAAGTGGAGCTTCAACTATTATATATGATAAGCATGAGCAGCTCAGTGATGTCACTTTCTCCACTTTCTAATGTTTCTTCTTCACTACTGTTACATGGTAAATGGCTATGTGCGCTCATGGTGAATGGACACTTATGTGCTCATAAATTTACCTCTATGGTCTTGATCATTGACTAGATAGTGATGTGTCTGATTTAAGCTGGCCGTAGATGTTGGGATTTTTAAAAGATCTGATCCTCATCGTGAGACCACGATTTTCTCGGAATGATCTTACGATTGACCATCAACTAAAAAGACCAATTTGCTCGGAAAACAAAGGGGAGCTGCCTGCTTGGCCCTGCAAACATAGATAGAATGCACTGGGACCGACAAAGATTTTTTGACCTGGCCGATCAATTTCCTGACAGATGTCGGCCGAAAAATCATAAGATGTACGATCGTTCGAATCCCACTAACCGCACGATAATTCCGAAGGATTGGTCAGACTTCCCTAAAATCGGTTGTTCGGCAAGAAGAATCGTCGCGTCTATGGGGAGCTTTAGCAAAGAGAACAAAAGGAAGCATAAAGAAAACCTCAATAAAATTCAGTATACAGGTATGGAACCTGTGATCCGGAATGCTCGGGACCTGAGGCTTTCCATATATGGGGTGTTTCAGTTTCATTTGAATCTCCATGCCTTAAAGGAGAACTAAACCCCCAAAATAAAAAAACCCTACCTACTACCCTAGATAATTCCCCACCCAGCTTCCCCCCACATATTTCCTTACCCCTGAAAGTGTCCCGAATACATTGCTCATATATCAGTGCAGAGTAAGTGTAACTTCTTCAGGGCACTTCCAATTCAATGCACTTTTGACACATTCGCAGTTGCTACGAACTGGAAGATTGCTCCTATTGCACATCGCCAATACAGCTCTCCCTTACAGATGAAGACCGAAGATCCGGAAGATGGTGCCCTCGAGCTCCGCTGCGCTTACTCTGCACCAGTACATGAGCAATGTATTCAGGACACTTTCAGGGGTAATGAACTAAGGGGTGGGTAAGCAGGGAGGGTACTATCTAGGGTAGTAGGTAGGGGCTTTTCTTATTGGGGGATTAGTTTTCCTTTAAGTCCACCAAAACATTGAAGGGGTTGTTCACCTTTGAGATAACTTTTAGTATGATGTAGAGAATGATATTCTGAGATAATTTGCAATTTGTTTTCATTTTTTATTATTATTGAAGGTTTTTAAATTATTTAGCTTTTTATTCAGCAGCTCTTCAATTTGTATTTTAAGCAATCTGGTAACTAT
This sequence comes from Xenopus laevis, assembly GCF_017654675.1. Classification (NCBI taxonomy): domain Eukaryota; kingdom Metazoa; phylum Chordata; class Amphibia; order Anura; family Pipidae; genus Xenopus; species Xenopus laevis. The sequence continues at coordinate 29,258,874 of NC_054371.1, read as the reverse complement.
GGCCCAAATTACCTTAGCGACCATGTATTGATTTGAATAAGAGACTGGAATATGAATAGGAGAGAGTCTGAATAGAAGGATCAGTAATAAAAAGTAACAATAACAATACATTTGTAGCCTTACAGAGCATTTGTTTTTTAGTAGGGGATAGCGACGCCCATTTGAAAGCTGCAAAGAGTCAGAAGAAAAAGACAAATAACTATAAAACTATAAAAAATAAATAATGAAAACCAAATGAAAAGTTGCTTAGAATTGCCCGTTATAAAACATAATAAAATGTACCTTAAAGGTAAGCCATTCCTTTAAATAAACCCAATAAGAACTTAGTTAGACTCAATTACAAGGTATTGTTTTAAAATTATAGAGAAAAAAGGGAAATATTTTACAAAATTTGAATCATTTAATTAAAATGGAGTTTATGGGAGAAGGCCTTCCAATAATTTGGAGATTTCTGGATAACGAGTTTCCGGAAAATGGCTCCCACACCTGTACTGTATTGGTGCTGTGTTTGAGAGATATCCTGCATTAAACTATTATAAGGGCTTTACTTACATTCCCACTGGAAGACTACAAGTGCAGCACCTAGGAACTGTATCTGTATCTGTCAATTTATTGTTTATGATTATTAACAATGTTTTCCAGTTTATACCAATAAATACCGAATGCAGATATATAAAAAAAAAATCCAGTCTGCCTGTTTCTCTGCAGTCTGCAAAAATAATTGCTTGGTATCGTGTTATGAAATATCTTGTTTATTAAAAGGGAAATAGATTATAGACAAGACTCATAAAGCAAAATAAAAGCTCCCATAAGAGATGTAATAAAATAATGACACAAATTCTTAAATATTCTTAAATTACTTTATGCCAGATTTTCTTATTAAAGGTCCAAGTCCAAGTTCAAGACCTGCCATTAATCTCTCAGAAAAGGGGGACCAACAGCATTTTTAGTAGAAAAGCAACCTTCATAGCTAACATTATTATAAAAGCAATAAGAAATGTGACCTTTGTGCACACACTCACATTTATCAACCCTCAGTTTAACACACTCTCTTACTATTAAATCTCTCTTTCATCCGCACACTCATAAAGGCCCATTTATTAAAGGTTCAATTTTAGTGGTATTAGAGCTTTTTAAAACTATGATTAAACTCTATGGGGAAATGTTTTGCAGAGAGCAAAACTTTGCGAATAAAAATTCACATGTCGCAATGTAATATTCTGCAATTAGGCTTTTATTGCATTGTGAATCTTAATTGCGCATTGCGAACCTTTAACATAGTCTCTGCAGTTTAGTTAAATATTTTGTCACAAAAAAAGGTTTGCGATTGCGAAATTTTATTACATACATTGCACACTATCACCAGCTACAAAATTCGCAAATGATAGCTTACTGTTGTGTTAGGGGTAAATTGTTCGCAACAGCAAAATTTTTAGCTTTGCAAACATTTATTTGCATTGCGAATTAATTTGCGACTGATTTTTGCGCTAGTGACCAATATTACATTCCACCATATTTCTCTAAGAAAAACCATGAATGCCATGAAAGTTATTGAAAGAACTCAATATTCAAAGTACAAAGAGAAGAAAATGCTGAACAATCCAAAGAAACCCTCAAAACACAAATATCTCTAAAACCTCTAAAAATTCAAGCTTTTCGTACAATTACAAGCGGAAAAAAACCCCAGAAAACATCTAAAAGTCTAAATGGTAAAAAAATATGTCCAATAAGCTCAGTGACGCTTCAATCGACTGTTTTTACTTGAAGAAGGTTTGTATTAGAGTTTTTTGTGGTTTTTACACTTAACCAATCTCAAATTTTTGAGTTCTAGGGAAATAAAAACCACAAATGTTTAGAGAAAAATATGATTCATGAAAAAAATAGAAATTTGAATGTTAGTAAATCAGCCCCATAATGGCCTGCACCTAAACTCTAACAATCACACTCAAACAATTGTTACAGTAATTTAACAAACAAAAATACATGTTCATATACAGGTTTGGGACCTGGGGTTTACTGGATAAAAATAATTTTCTTAATTTGGATCTTCATACCTTAAGTCTACTAGTAAATAATTTAAACATTAAAGAAACCCAATAGGCTGGTTTTGCTTCCAATAAGAATTAATTATATCTTAGTTCAGATCAAATACAAGGTTCTATATGAGTATTACAGAGAAAAAGGAAATTGTTTTTAAAAATTTTGATTATTTGGATAAAATGGAGTCTATAGGAGATGACACTCATAGTCATACATACTCGAACATACTCACAATCACATACATGCCAACACATATTCCAACTCTCCTACTCGCCCACTGACTTTTAGGGGCAGATGTATTAAGGATCGAATATCGAGGGTTAATTAACCCTCGATATTCGACTAGGAACTAAAATCCTTCGACTTCGAATATTGAAGTCGAAGGATTTAGCGCAAATGCTGCGATCGAACGATCGAAGGATTATTCCTTCGATCGAACGATTAAATCCTTCAAATCGAACGATTCGAAGGATTTAAATCCAACGATCGAAGGAATATCCTTCGATCAAAAAAACGTAGGCAAGCCTATGGGGACCTTCCCCATAGGCTAACATTGACTTCGGTAGCTTTTAGCTGCCGAAGTAGGGGGTCGAAGTTTTTTTTAAAGAGACAGTACTTCGACTTTCGAATGGTCGAATAGTCGAACGATTTTTAGTTCGAATCCTTCGATTCGTAGTCGTAGTCGTAGTCGAAGGTCGAAGTAGCCCATTCGATGGTCGAAGTAGCCCAAAAAACACTTCGAAATTCGAAGTTTTTTTACTTCGAATCCTTCACTCGAGCTTCATGAATCGGCCCCTAAATATTTGAATACTCCTACTGTATCTATTGGCTGATGCACATACACATACACTCACACACTGGCTTGCATTTGCAATCTTATGCAGCAGAAGAAATCCAGGATGATGAACAAATATTTCCTGAGTACATGGGTGGCCTTTAATAGTAACATAGTAACATAGTAAGTAAGGTTGAAAAAAGACAAATGTCCATCGAGTTCAACCTTTTTATTTTTTTTTATTTTTTTTTATTAACTACCTATCTGCCATTTGATCCAGAGGAAGGCAAAAACCCATTCGAAGCCTCTCCAATTTGCCTCAGAGGGGGGGAAATTTCTTTTAATCGGAATGGGTGACCTTGTGTCAGCTGGAAAGACCTACTGGTAAATAAAGCATTAGAGAGATTATTATATGATCCCCTTATATATTTATACATAGTCGTAATGCCAGTTCCGTATTTGGCATAACAAGTGGGACATGGAGAAAGGAGTATTTCAGATTTTATTCATTTTGGTAAGAACATTTGTCCCCGTCCCAGTGGACTTTTAAGATTCTGGGCTCTAATGCAATGGGACTGCAGGTAGTTTTGCCTTACCCTGTGGCTCAACTACCCTTGCAGAACCCTGGCCTCCACCACAACACTTCTCCACTCTTCCTGATCCAACGCATACCAATGCCAGTTACGTTCCATGGTTTTCAAATTACCCTCCACATCATGCAACGATTGTTTTCTTGGGCATCCTATAGCCTTAAGTTCTTGGTGATGGAGGTTATGTAGTCCCTATAGAGGTAATACAGCTATGTGTTGGTGCAAATTCGCCACTCCCCTGGATCCTGGATATATGCTCCTAAACACAACATGCTCCCAGGTAGTTCTGCCACTAGCCCATTTTGGGGTTTAAATATTTCCCTATATAAGTTTGAATGAATGTCTAAAACATGGGCAATCTCTAGCAACTGCCAGATTCTCACCAATAGCCAACGAATGCCCAATCATGGACATAAAGCATTGTAAACCCAGTCTGCACCAAAAAGCCAATCTGTAATCAGACTAACTTGGTCTGGATCCTTAAAGTGTGCTTTGATTAAAGGAAAACTATACCCCTGAACAATGTAGGTCTCTATAAAAAATATATTGCATAAAACAGTTTATTTATATGTAAAACCATATTTCATCTAAATAATCCATTTTCATAATAATATACTTTGTTAATTAGTATATGCCATTGGATAATACTAAATAAAATATTGTCATTTTAAGAACTAAGGGCCACCCCCTGGGATCCTATGATTCAAAGTGCACACAAACAAAGTAAACAAACCATACATATAAGATCACATGAGCCAATAAATGGACAAAGTTCTATCTTTTGCTTCCACGCTTCTTCTAGAGCTCATAGTATTTCTGGTCAGTGATCTCTGAGACAGCACACAGATCAACACGAAATGGTGGCTCAAGGGAAAAAAATGTAAAAGGGTAATATTTACTTAAATACATATTCCAGTTTGGCAAGATTGTTTAATATGCCACACTTAGGGACAGATTTACTAAGAGTCGAATTTCGAAGTTAAAAAAACTTCGAAATTCGACCCTCGAATTGAATTCCTTCGACTTCGAATATCGAAGTCGAAGGATTTTTAGCGTATTCGATCGATCGAATGATTGAATAGAAATAGTTCGATCGAACGATTAAATAGTTAGAACAAACGATTCAAACGTTTTTTAGCAATCGATTGAAGGATTTCTATTAATTCCAAAAAAATTCGAAAAGTGCTGTAGAAGGTCCCCGTAGGCTAACATTGCACTTCGGTAGCTTTAATTTGGCAAAGTATTAATTCAAAGTTTTTAAAGAGACCGTACTTCAATTATCGAATTGTTGAATGGTCGAATAGTCGAACAATTTTTACTTTGAATCGTTCGAATCAAAGTCAAAGGTCGTAGTAGCCTATTCGATAGTCGAAGTACAGATTTATCAATACATAAATATATTTTATAATGATTCGTTTAAGCAATGAAAATATGTGTCTGATTATTGAAATAAAGCTGGAATTTTGATTTTACTCCATACGTGTGGAATGGTTTCCTAGATCACTAAATCCCCCACATATGATTATTGAACCCACCCAACATGCAACTTACATTGGGGAGCTGAATTCTATATAATGAAACTTTATTTGCCTGCTCAAAGTAGGGATGCACCGAATCCAGGATTCACTTCGGGATTCAGCCAAGATTCTGCCGTTATCAGCAGGATTCAGATTCGGCTGAATCCTTCTGCCAGGCCGAACCGAATCCAAATCCTTATTTGCATATGCAGATTAGGGGCGAGGAGGGAAATCACATGACTTTTTGTCACAAACCATGTCACAGAAAATAAAAAATGTTTTCCCCTTCCCAGCCCTAATTTGCATATGATATATTTGATAAAATTCAAATTCCTGGCAATCCTTTTCCAGTTTGAAGTTTCTTAATAGGTCCCTATGTTTATTTGGCAATTTTCTGCTATTTATGGCCACAATATCATTAAGCCTTTGTATAAACATTTGCATACACATCAGCTAAACTTTGCCAAATTGAAATGGAATTTACATTTTTGATAGTTTTCTTTCTTGGCTCCCGGGCAATGCAGATTTCCTGAGAGTTCCAGTTGCCAAATTTTTATGGCTTCCTCATGTGTGACTTGAATAGTGTCACTTGTGCAGAGGAGCAGCTGCCCAGCACAGAGAGGCCTCTCCACTTTAATTCCAGATGGTGAAACTGAAAGTTGACATGATATCTATAGATTACATCAAAGGATATTCTGGAAACAAGCTCCAGTGGTCCCTTGGCTGCTTCCAAAGTCCCGCAGTGGAAATTGTGTAATAAGATGCAGCATATTATTATCTCTATAGGGCTCTTACATCAAAGTTCCACTTCAAATAAAATTGGAACTGTGGGGTTTGGGGGTTAATGGAAAAAGTCTGAAACTCTCTTCAGATTAATAAGGAACAGAATCTTCAGCTGAATATTTAGGATACTACTCCTTTCAGTACAAATGCTACGATCACCTCTGTTTAATTCAATAGAACTTTCTTCTTAGTGGCACATTTACTAAGGGTCGAATATCGAGGGTTAATTAACCCTCGAATTTGACCCTTGAGGTAAAATCCTTCGACTTCGAATATTGAAGTCGAAGGATTTACCGCAAATCCTACGATCGGTCGATCGAAGGAAAAATCGTTCGATCGAGCGATAAAAACCTTTGAATCGAACGATTCGAAGAATTTTAATCCATCGATCGAAGGATTTTCCTTCGATCAAAAAACCTTAGCAAAGTAATGGGTCCCCATAGGCTAACATTGTACCTCGGTAGGTTTAAACTACTGAAGTATGTAGTCGAAGTTTTTTTTAAAGAGACAGTAGTTGGACTATAGAATGGTCGAATAGTCGAACGATTTTTAGTTCGAATCGTTGGAATCGAAATCGAAGTCATAGTCGAAGGTCGTAGTAGCCTATTCGATGGTCGAAGTACCCAAAAAAAACTTAGAAATTCAAAGTTTTTTTACTTCGAATCCTTCACTAGAGCTTAGTAAATGTGCCCCTTAATGTAAGAAATGAGTTTCCTTTTGGTGTATTTTAAAGGCAAAATATAGACAGACAGATAAAAGATGGGAATTGACCACAGGGTATAAAATAAAGCTGGCCATACACGGGCAGAATAAAAGGAATTCTGTCATGGGAAAAAGTTTTTTTTACAAAATGCACCAGTTAATAAAGCCCTCCTGCATTGAAATAAGTTTTCCAAAAGAGCAAACAGATTTTTTTCCTTTTCTTTTGAAATGCTGTTAGTTTCCCAGGTACCCCCAGTCATGTGACTTGTGCTCTGTTAAAATTTAGCCCTTCTTTAGGGCAGAGACAAACATGGAGATTTGGGGAGATTTAGTCACCCGGCAACAAATCGTCTCTTCTTTGGTCAATTAATCTCCCCGAACTGGCTTCCTGCCGGCTAGATTAAATCACCGGTGGGATGCCTCACGAGGAAACTTCAGTCAATTTCGGAAAACTAATTGTTCCGAGCGACATCGGCATTGTGGGGAGATTAGTCACCCGAAGAAGAGGCAATTTGTTGCTGGGCAACTAATCTCCCCTAATCTCCACGTGTGTCTCTGCTCTTACTGCTGCACTGCAAATTGGAGTTATCACCCCCATCCCCCCCCCCAGCAGCAGAATAATGGAAAGGCAAACAAATAACAGCTCCCTGACACCTGCATTTCTAAAAATGCCCCACTTAGTAATAGATATGAGAACAACACTTAAAAATCCAACTCCAGCTAACCCAAGTGGTGACTCCTTCAGTTACATTGAGTAAGAGAAACAATAGTCTGTCTGAAAGCAGTTCCACTGCGAGGTGCTGTTCCACGGTGAGGTTTCTGACAGCATGGGATCAGGTATAATGACCAGAGATGGCTGCCTACACTCCAATATTACAACTCAAAAAATACATTTATTGGTTCAAGAATTGAAATTTAAATGGTAGAATTAATTACTTCTGCAATGTACACAGTACCTTAAAAATCTGTACCTTAAAAATCATGACAGAATCCTTTTAAGCTGTCAGTTTGGCCCCTTCAGACCAAAGCTGGACATACACCGGCCAATAAAAGCTGCCGACAGAGCGAATCAGCATCTTATCGGTACATGCGTGTGGCCCTCCGACGGGCTTCCCTCAATCGGACAGGGTTAAAAATCGTGGCCACATCTGTTCGTAGATGTGGTCCCGCGATCCGACCGCCCATATTGGCAGCATTATAATCTGATCATTGGGCCCTAGGGCCCACGATCGGATCAACCCAAAATTGCCCACCTCAATGTGGGCATATTGGGGGGAAATCAGCTCATTTGGAGAAATCGTCAAACGAGCAGATCTCTACGTGTATGGCCACCTTTAGTTGCCTGCTTATCTGCCCATGTATGTGTCCTCCCCGACAGCCTATGTGAGAGATATCTAGCCGAACTCCATCGCAACTGCTCTCTCTGCACTAGAAGAGTCAAATTTTCATCTTACAACTTTAAGAGCTGCATTTTTTATTTTTAAGAGGCGCCTTTTTACTGCAAATGCATCAAGATTTGCGCAGTTGCACTTTGACACAGACCCAGTTGTCATTATTTTTCAGACTTATTCTGCCACTAAGATGCATGGAGCACTCAGGATGTTTTTGTAGCTAAGACATATTGTCTGAAGTCCCGTTATTTATATAAAATAAAACCATCCAACCTATGATCCTACATCTGTTACTTTAGATTTACTCCCTGTACCCCTCAAGCTTTACACGCCAGGAGTTAGAAGAAATAGCTGAAGGGTTACAGTACAGGAACAAAGATGTCACCATGTTGCTCTTCTATATCTGATACCCCCCCCCATACTTCTTGCCTATAAGTGCTGCACAAGGGGACTTTGCAGGGATAGTTACCCCTAATTTGGATCACATAATGGCAGCCCTACTGACATTTGGGGTCCAATTCACTAACTTCGAGTGAAGGATTCGAAGTTAAAAAACTTCGAATTTCGACGTTTTTTTTGGGCTACTTCGACCATCGAATGGGCTACTTCGACCTTCGACTATGACAACGACTTCGAATCGAAGGATTCGAACTAAAAATCGTTTGACTATTCAAACCATTTGATAGTCGAAGTACTGTCTCTTTAAAAAAAACTTCGACCCCCTAGTTTGCCATCTAAAAGCTACCGAAGTCAATGTTAGCCTATGGGGAAGGTCCCCATAGGCTTGGCTAACTTTTTTTGATCGAAGGATATTCCTTCGATCCTTGGATTTAAATCCTTCGAATCTTTCGATTCGAAGGATTTAATCGTTTGATTGAAGGAATTATCCTTCGATCCAACTATCCTTTGATATTTGAAGTCAAAGGATTTTAGTTCCTAGTCGAATATCGAGGGTTAATTAACCCTCGATATTCGACCCTTAGTGAATCGGCCCCGTATACATGTCTCTGTACAAAACAAAATCATTTTTGAATTATCTTAATTCAGACTTTTTGTAGACTGAGCAATAAATAAACATTTGCCTAAACTTTCCATTACATTGTATACAGTTCCCATTAGCGTTATATAGACAAAGCAAGTCCTGAACAATATTCAAACATCTGTGCGAAATGATTATGCTGAAATAGTGAAAAGTGTGGAATCCTCCGCAATATACGGTGCAGCACATACACATCTGAAACCAATAAATAATTGTGTATATTTATATTCTGGTATCCAACCAATTTTTTTCTTTAAAGAAAAAGCTTAAAAATGTTTCCCCAGCTGTATAGAATGAGTTATAGTAAGGGCAGATGTGTCAAGAAAACCTCCCTCTCCGTCTGCACCTCTAGAGACGTGTAACGCGACTTCACTCTGAGAAGTCACTGACTTCATTTTGCCAGGGAAAAAAGTGTTTCATCACTGATATAACAAAGGAAGAGTTATAAAATATACGTAATGCATACAGTCCCTTCCCAGAGACTATTATCCCACTGTTACTATAGACACCATTTCTCCCTACTATACCTGCTATCCCACAGTCACACTCCCTTCCCAGAGACTATTATCCACTGTTACTATAGGCACCATCTCTCCCTACTATACCTGCTATCCCACAGTCACACTCCCTTCCCAGATACTATTATCCCACTGTTACTATAGGCACCATCTCTCCCTACTATACCTGCTATCCCACAGTCACACTCCCTTCCCAGAGACTATTATCCACTGTTACTTTAGGCACCATCTCTCCCTATTATACCTGCTATCCCACAGTCACACTCCCTTCCCAGAGACTATTATCCCACTGTTACTATAGGCACCATCTCTCCCTACTATACCTGCTATCCCACAGTCACACTCCCTTCCCAGAGACTATTATACTCACTGCTACTATAGGCACCATCTCTCCCTACTATACCTGCTATCCCACAGTCACACTCCCTTCCCAGAGACTATTATACCCACTGTTACTATAGGCACCATCTCTCCCTACTATACCTGCTATCCCACAGTCACACTCCTTTCCCAGAGACTATTATCCACTGTTACTATAGGCACCATCTCTCCCTACTATACCTGCTATCCCACAGTCACACTCCCTTCCCAGAGACTATTATCCCACTGTTACTATAGACACCATCTCTCCCTACTATACCTGCTATCCCACAGTCACACTCCCTTCCCAGAGACTATTATCCCACTGTTACTATAGGCACCATCTACCTGGCCAGGCACTAATGCGCAGAGATGCCTGGGTGCATTTCAAAGACAGTCTTGCACCTATAAATCTATAAACATAACAGTAACTTTGCTACATACCAAATAGTGAAGTGAATAATGGGACTAAAGTCTGCTCCAATTTTAACCATCTACAGCAACTATTACCGCTCTAATATATGCTATATAGAACATTCAAACTGGAGTTTGCAATCCCCAGAGGAGCATGGGAACAAGCATAGAGAATGCAGGGCACCGAGGGATCCCTGAAGCTACCGCTTGGTCCAAGGGTGGCAGTAGCTCAAGGGTTCCCTGTGTCTATTGGCACAGCAGCACTTGATTTAGAACATGATCCAGGAGGAAGGTAGTGGCTGCAGTGCAACTATACAGAAATACAAGGAACAGGTTTTGAAGGAAATTTGCACAAACACAACTGCACTTGCAGTTGTAATTGACCCCTTATATCTTGTACATAGAAGGTAAGCGTGAACAAAAAAGTTAGAATACCTCATATATAGAGGCCACATGTAGGCAGTTAGGCTAATGGCACACAGGGAGATCCCATGTTTAAAAAATCTGTGCTACTGCGGGTAACAAATCTTCCCAAGGTGCTTTGCCACCAGCAATAAAATAAATCACCAGTGGGAAAACATACATAGAGATATGAGGTCAGATTATGTGATTATTCCCCCTGGGACCACTCACTGAGCTATTCTCAATATGAGGCCTTGGTGCTCTATATTGGGTTAGGAAATAAATGCAGTGCCAAATTATTTGCTGCTTTCATTACGCTGTAATTCTTTTTCTATTGTCACATTTATAATGGCAACACAAGAGACTGTTAAATTTCAAATGATTGTTTCCCCTCTCCATAACATTCCTAGAAATCGCACATTAATACTAGAGTTCTTACATGTGAACATTGCACGTCTGGCTTTGTGGTGTTTTGGATAAGAGACGAGGAATCTGTGCCAGGAACATGCTACATTACTCTTACAGGATTAGGTGAATCATTCTGGTTCTTCCCTAGAATTATGGAGTTTACATGTAATGATTGCCATATGGAAAGCAACCGCTCAGGTTCTACCATGTGAGAAGGAGAGCTGTATACAGTGGCGTAACTAGATATTACTGGGCCCCACAGCAAATTATTTTTCAGGCACCCAAAATGTTTAGAGGTTGACTTGTTTCTCCAATATTTATTGAAATTGTATATGAATTAGGGCCTCATGGGGCCCCTATACCTCCTGGGCCCCCCTGCAGCCGCAGGGTCTGCTTCCTCTATAGTTACGCCCCTGGCTGTATATGGAAATATCTCCTTTATCTACAGGCAGTTCACTGACAAAAATTGCAATTTACATTCTGCATAAATTACAATCAGAAGGGGAAGTATGGGGACATCCTTTTCTTTATATCTAGTAGTGTGTTTTCATACCTCCCAACTGTCCCTTTTTCGGAGGGATAGTCCCTCTTTTACAGCTCAACCTGCAGTCCCTCATTTGTCCTTGAAAATCCTTATTTTCTCTGCACTGAACAGCCAACTTAATTGGCTTTTAGCAGAGAGCACAGAACAGCTAACAGGTGCAAATAAGATACTTCGTAACCATTTTGAGACACAAAAAAAAACAGTTTAGACAAGGAGAAATATTTTCAAACTTTCATAACCTGGCAATTGAACATGGTAATTAGGGGGTGTGGCCCCTGATTACCATCCCTCGTTTTACTTACAAAATATTGGGAGGTATGTGTTTTCTTTGAATATACTGGTAGTTTTACATCATGTTGATTATTCCTACACTCTGTATTCCTATACTCTGTATTTCTCTTAAGGTGGCCATAGACACACAGATCCTATCGTACGAATCGAGGATTTGTAAGATTTTCGGATTGTGTGTGGCCTGTGCCGACATATTTTGTCCGGCGGAGATCGGTCGTTTGGACGATTGGTCAGGGTTGATTTTGACCCGACCGATCCCGCCGGAGCCCATTGCGCATCGTAATCGGATTGTTCGGCCGTTCGGTTTTTTGAACATTTTTTTTTGATTTTCATAGTTTAGGGATTAATTACATCACAGGGGTATATTTATCAAAGAGCGAAGTTAATAGTGAAGTTCCGCCACTAGAGTGAAATTCCGCCACTCTCCATTCATTTCTATGGGATTTTTATAAGCGTATTTATCAAACGGTGAACGTTCACTTTCACCCATTGATAAATACCCCTTTCAAAATCCCATAGAAATTAATTGAAAGCTGCGGAATTTCACTCTAGTGGCGGAACTTCACTCTTTGATAAATTTACCCCTTAGTTGGGATCAAGTACAAGGTACTGTTTTATTATTACAGAGAAAAAGGAAATACTTTTTTAAAATTTGGATACTATGGAGTCTACGGGAGCCAGCCTTCGGAGTCTTCTGGATAACGAGTTTCTGGATAACAGATCCCATACCTGTATTATATAAATGCCAAGCAACAACAGCTTTTTTTTTTAGATTCCAAAGTAAATGAACTTGGTTCCAAAAGGAGCTTGGATGACTTAGCCTTTTATACCAGCAACAGATTCTCCTGACTACTGGTGAAGTGGTAAAGTGACTATAACAGAGAATGGATTTGGGTGGCGGAAATGCATGTCCTTTACAATTACCTGCTAACCATCACCCGAAAGTACATGATCCTGTCCTGCAGGACATAGAGACAGCCATAGTCACATGGAGACACAAGTATTGGTCGGGATGGTGGCACCAGGAATCAAGAGCTTCTAACTACGTTACTATAAACTGGGAAAATCCCCAGTAGTTCAAGCAAGTCATTTGTTATTGAAGTATGTTGGAAATCAAAGCGTTTCTTTGGTTACAGTAAAATAGCTTGAGTGGAGGACTGGAGAGGGAAATATCAAGTTCCTCACCAAAACCTAACTCCATCTCTAGTTCAACCCAGCAGCTGTTGTTCATTGCACAAACCTCATTATTTCATATGGATGTAATGCCCAGCGGCTTTGTCCGTTTAGATCTTATATTTCATCAGTTAAGCTCGTAGTTAATTTTTCATGAATTTTCTTCCCATACTCTTTATGATATCATCTAGTAAAAATCACTAACAGATCCTTTGTCAAACCCTAGGAGAAACATTATTTTATTGCCTGTGAAATATTTACTAAACATATAAGTAAGATAATGGTAACAGTGGTGACATTATGGGCCGTAATTGGCAAAGAAGACTCAAAAAGATGGAATCATTCATTTTTTTTATTGAAACCTGCTACATCTTAGGCAGAGGTATTAACTCTAGCAGTACCATGCAAGGAACTAACCCTTTTGGTGCTGAATACTGCTGAATTATAGAGAATCTATAGCCTCAGCATAAAAGTACTTATAGAGGTTGTTCACCTTCCAAACACTTTTTTCAGTTTCCCCAGAAAAAAAGACTTTTTTCAATTACTTTCCATTATTTATTTTTTAGTGTTTTTCCAAAATCTAAGTTTAAAGTTGAATGTTGGTGTCTCTGGTGTTTGAGTCTGGCAGCTCAGTAATTCAGGCGCAGACTCTGAACTGTTACAATTTTGCAACATTGAGTTGATACATTTCTCAGCAGCATCTCTGGAGTATTAGCAACTATTGTATCAATTCTAGCAGCTGCCTCAGAAACTCAGAGATTCTGCTCAGCAGGGACAAAGATCAGAAATGTATCATATATGGAGCCCATTTACTAAGGGTTGAAGTGAATTTTCGAATTCAAAAACTTCGAATTTCAAAGTAATTTTTTGGGTACTTCGATCATCGAATAGGCAAAATTCTACTTCGACTTAGATTCGAAGAGAAAAACTTCGAATATTCGACCATTCGAAAATCGAAGTACTGTGTCTTTAAAAAAAACTTCGACTTCGCCACCTTAAACCTGCCGAATTGCTATGTTAGCCTATAGGGACCTCCTAGAACCTATAGCCAACAGTTGGCTAAGTTTTTAGAAGTCAAAGTTTTTTTTTTTTAAAATCGTTCGATCAATCGATTAAATCTTTCCAATCGAAGGATTTAATCGATCATTCGAATTATTTTACTTCGATCGAATATGCCCATATTCGATCGAAAAAAACTTCGACTTCGAATATCGAACTACTGCAATTTGATGGTCGAATTTCGAAGTTTTTTTCACTTCGAAATTCGACCCTTAGTAAATGTGCCCCCAAGTGTATCAATTTAGAAGAGTTTACAGGGTCGGCGACCCCCCTCTCATAGCTGATTTAGAAAGTGAAAAATGACACTTTACATTTTAATATTAGAAAAACGGTTCCACATAGAAAATAGAAAGTAATTGGAAAAAGTCGTTATTTCTGGTGATCTATCTGAAAACAACTAGTTGTTCGAAGGTGAACAACCCCTTTAATTGAAAGGGTTAATTAAGTCCTTATCAATAGGAGTAGAAAGCATCATATATATTTTTTAAATCCAAGAGTCAAATCCGTTAGAGCAAAACGGTAGTGGTCAAAACAATGTTTTCAAGTCATTCCAGTCTAATCACAGACTGTTGCCTATTAAATCTCATGTCAGTAGTAGCAGCAACAGACCCTGCACTGTCAATAATGGTATTTAGAATTTAGTTGGCAGATGCCAAGGGAACCCTGGATTTACCACCTGCTCCTGGTAGGTAAACAGTACAGGGCCTATGTGTGTACAAGCTTTAATGTTCATATGAACTTGCCAATCCTGACATCGTAGGGGAATAGGGGTCACTTATCATACATGGTGCAGGGTCAAAGTGCAAAGTGCAAAAAACAGCTGCTCCAAAAACAACCCCTTTCTGATACGGCTTTGAGATGGTGAAATTACCTTTTATGTGAAATCATCCCCCACCCAGAGCTCAACACTTCCTCAACATTATTCCTATAAAGGCTTGGGTCAGTTATCGTTTTGCCCCAATGCAAACAGGAAAATGTAAACCGTTTCCATTACCTTTGGAGCTCTTTTCATATTATCCAAATCTGGCAAAAATTAAGAGACTTTATTTTCTCAAAGTTGAAAGTAAACAGTTTATGCCCTTTTAAACATTGATCGCCATTATTTTACTTCGAGTAAACATTGTAAATCTAACCCCAATATGATCTTGAACTTAATTTTGTATTCAATTAAACATATGTATTTATGTAATCTTATCATGCTTAAAGGGCATGTAAAGTCTAAAATAGAATAAGACTAGAAATGCTGTATTTTGTATACTAAATATAAACATGAACTTACTGCAACACAAGCCTAATCAAAGAAATAATTTAGGCTTTCAAAGTTGGCTACAGGGGGTCACCATCTTGTAACTTTGTTAAACATCTTTGCAAGACTAAGACTGTGCACATGCTCAGTGTGGTCTGGGCTGCTTAGGGATCATCATAAACAAAGCTGCTTGAGTTCTGCATGGCTGGGAAGTAAGGCGGGGGCTCCCCCTGCTGTTCATAAATATGATTGTTTCCCTGCAGAGCAGTTAGGGACCATCTGACAATTCCTATCCACAGCAGTAAATAAAGGGAGAATTTCACTGCAAACAGTCAGGTTTCTTATAAAAACGGTGTACATTTTTTAATTAAAGTATATTGGAGATAGATTTCTTTTTCATTAAAGAAAGTAAAAATGGGATTTTATTTTTTTGCCTTTACATGCCCTTTAACATGATCTGTTAAAACGTAAATTCTTGTATGCTTTGGAAAACCCAATAAAAAATGATGAAAATGAAAATAGCTGCAGAGGCGTAGGTCCTTTTTCCAGTATGGAACAAGGACCTGCACTTTCCACCTGAATAAAGTGCTACCTGCTTTGGCTATATTCCTGGAGCTTTGGAGGAGAAATGCACATAGGTTTCCACTTATCAGCTTCCAACTTGTGCACTATTCAGATGTGTAATGTAGGGAGCACTGGTGGGCACCGAGTGTAAAGGACAGGGCTGCCAGGCCCCAGGTATAAATGCCTGTTATGGGGCGTGAGTTTAATTCCAGAGTGATTGATATTCCTTAGTATAATTATTCCTATAACATGCTTACAGTGAGAACATCACTAAACTTGTACAGAACCAGCTGTGCCAGATTAGAGAACTGTAAATATACAAATGATTTTACATTAACACTCAGTCAGTGATTCCTTTCCCCCAAACAGTCCTTCCAGAGGCACATTCAGTTTAGTAAATACATGAGGTTAAGTTGCTGTACAATGTTAGCCAGTAAAAATGTTACAGGGCAACCCTTTTGAAATAAAAAATAACAAAAGTGGTATAAAGGTGATACCTTTATTGGCTAACTAATATAATCATAGCAAGCTTTCAGAACATTTTAGTTCCTTTTTCAAGCTGATTACGTCAACTTGAAATTCAGCTTGAAAAAGGAACTAAAACATTCTGAAAGCTTGCTATGATTATAGTAGTTAGCCAATAAAGGTATCACTTTTGTTATTTTTTATTTCAAAAGGGTTGCCCTGCAACGTAAATACATGAGCAAATAGCCATTCCTCCCAACTGTCCCATTTAAGGCTAGGGCCAGACAGGGCAGAAATTAGCTTGCCGAAATCCACAGGCCTTACCGCTAGCCGAATCTTCTTGTCTACTCATGTCGGGAAACCTTGTGTTGGCTCTGCCATGAACAGATTCGGCAGATTTCAGCGAAGAAATTCAAGACTTTGGATTTTGAGCTGAAATTCTCTGAGTCTGTTTGCGATGAAGCCAACGCAAGGCTTTCGGATTCTAGCAGACAAGAAGATTTGGCTAGCGGTTGTGCCTGAAATCAGCCTGCGGATTTCAGAAGGCTTATTTCTACCACGTTTGACCCTAGCCTTTCTTTGTTTCTTACTGAAATGTCCTGAGTTTCTCTTTGATCTCCTGCACTGAACTGGTAGGAAAAAGATGCAATGTTTCTGTAATTAAATCAGAGGTTTTTGGCAGAGAGCCCAGAATACTTGCCTGCACTTAGATACATTCGTAACAATTAAAGATAAGCAAAGATACAATTGTAACGATTTCAGTCTTTTCTGCGATGAAGCTTAAAGGGCTATTCACCTTCATTAGTAATAACACCTAAAACATGGCCCTAAAACTGTGTTCAGACTTTCCATAACCTGCCAAATTTTGGAAAATGGATGTGGTATTTAGGAGGTGTGGCAATAAAATGCTTGGCACATTTCTTTTGTCCCTCTTTCTATTTTTCAAATGTTGGGATATTGTATATTGAAAAATATTGTATATGTTCTGTTTAGCAGCTCAGGTACTGGTGGTGTCCTGTGTCTACATGCAATCCCCCTCCTGTCTTGTATGGCTAAGTATCCCCTCCCATGTCAGCTCAGGTGTAGGATTCCAGTAAGATTTACTGAGTGTCAGGGAATTGTAGTGACCAGCAATAGATCCTGGGTGATTAATGGGCAGGATGATGAAAAATCAATAGGAAACAGTGATACTGGACCCAGACTTATATACTGAGCAGACGCCCCAATGGATTCTGAAACATTCTCCCTCCGGGATTCTTTACCTGTTTAATCAGAACAGTGTGTTCTGTTAGTTTTGCACAAAAACAGCAATTCTTTTTCAAAATAATTCTATGCAGATTAGTGGAATGATGTTCAGGCTTTTGGTTAAGAGTAAGAAACGACATCTGGGATTAATAATTGCTTTATAAAATGAAATCATCATTCATTGCTAGATTAGGGGCGAAAATACGCATCAACATGAATGTAAAAAAGATTGTCTTGTACGTTGAAACTTGAGCAACCTTACTATATGAGTGTTTTACATGTTCTGCATCTCAGTATTTAACATGTATTTATATTTCACCGACATATTGCGTAGCACTGTAAGTAGACAAAATAACTTTTGCACTCTACATTAGAATTACTGAAATCCTCGCAGTATCTCATTTTTATTAAGCTGCTACCATTGCCATCCTATCTGCATAGCTTATATGCATAGATAATGACTCTACGACACTTCTACAACACCCACTAAATAATTTAACAAAATAAACACCACAGTATACATTCTATGGCCAATGTATGTGTATACCTACCTGCCAAACATCGCCAAAAAATAAGGGTATTAACAGGAAGTTGACCCTCACTTTGCTGCTTAAACAACATTTGTCCCCTGCTCTGACGGGAAGGTTTTCACTAGATGAGGGAACGTTGGTGGGATTTGCTCCATTCATAGGTAAAAGGTTGGATGCTCATGTTGGGGATCAGGCCTGGCTCCTATTGATGTTCCAACTTATCCCACTAGTATTCTGTTGGATTGAGGTCAAGGCTTTATGAAGGTCAATCAAGTCTTCTTGCCAACCCATTTTGTTGGGACTTGGGTAAATGTTTGTACTAAAACAGAAAAGGGCATTCCCTAAACTATTGCAACAAAGTATGAACTGTCAAGAATGTCATTTTATGATGGGGGAGCACCTGTGTGTCAGCATGAATGGGCAGTGCTGGGCCAAGTTGGAAAGGTGCCCCTCCTGCAGCCAACTCACCCAGAGCTCTTTCTAGGGGTCGGCAGTCAGAAGAGGTATGTGTGTAATGCCTGTCACCTTTGTACCATAGGCAGATGCCTTTTTTGCCTTCCCCCTGGTTCTGGCCCTGCTGATAGATGTTGCTTAAAGGAGAACTAAAGCTTAACTAAAGAAGTAGCTAAAAATTTTGTACATTATGTTTTGTGCTTCTGTACCAGCCCAAGGCAACCACAGCCCTTTAGCAGTAAAGATCGGTGTCTCCAAAGATGCCCCAGTAGCTCCCCATCTTCTTTTCTGCTGATTCACTGCACATGCTCTGTGCTGCTGTCACTTACTGAGCTTAGGGACCCACTCACAATATACAGTACACATAGAATAGAAATGTCACAATATAAGGCTGATTAGTAATTAATACAGATAATTACTACATGGCAGCACAGAAACCAGTGCAATTAGCATCAGAATTTAATAATCAGCCCTGTAGCAACAGCTTATGCATATAGTGTACCACTAAACAAAAAACTTCCTATCTTCCTTCCTTGAAACTGCAGTGATAACCGATAATAAAGTTGACAAGAGACAATAATAGAATTGCATCATTCTGACAAATGCTCCAAATCTTACACCAAATAGGAAATGATACTCTATGAACCAAGATAAGAGCTGAGGAAAACATAGAGGTTCTGCTAGAATGACAAGGGTACAGTCATATTGAAGCCAGAAAGGAAAAACCTAAGGTACTCAAGCTAAGCCAGCATTTCTTATGCTCCAGAGAACTTGCGTTCATTCCAGACATTCCTCCACAGACTTCAGTTTGCAAATGAAAAGAGCTGACGAAAAACACGCTTTGCAATTGCAAAACGATGAATAAATGAGGCACCGAGTGTGTGTATGGTTCAGTTGCTGAATGTATTACATGTATACAAAAATATATCACATAAAGCAGCTTATATATAAAAACATTGTTTCATATCAACAAAGCCTTGTGCACTGTGCTCACACACCAACCAAAGGCACTTATGCATCACAGGCTGTATCAGCCAATGAAAGGACAAATATTATCTGCTGGTTTTTGTGCACAGTTAATAGTTTTCCTTTAAATTAATGAGAGCCTAGACATGTTCTAGGGTGAATTCCTAGGTGACCAGTTAGTGATTAAACTCTATAAATTAAAGTAGATATGTGGCTTAAATAAACAGAGCTGTTCTGCATAAAGGACAACTAAAGCTTAACTAAAGAAGTAGCTAGAAATGTTTTACATTATGTTTTGTGCTTCTGTACCAGCCCAAGGCAACCACAGCCCTGTGTTTCCAAAGATGCCCCAGTAGCTCCCCATCTTCTTTTCTGCTGATTCACTGCACATGCTCTGTGCTGCTGTCACTCACTGAGCTTAGGGACCCACTCACAATATACAGTACACATAAAATAGAAATGTCACAATATAAGGCTGATTAGTAATTAATACAGATACTTACTACATGGCAGCACAGAAACCAGTGCAATTAGCATCAGAATTTAATAATTAGTGGTGCTTGCGAAGCAAAGCATCACTACTGTTATCTTGCAAACTTATTTTTATTCTTCTTCCGTATGAAAGTTTGGCGCGTAACTAGTCCCGCACCGTTTGTCCTAGACCCATGAATGAGGTGTCAAATCGTGCGGCTTAATCGGGAATGGGGTGGTATGACTTTTCTAAGGGGTGGGTGGTTAATTGCCCCTTGCGGGGGCAATTAACCACCCCGAAAAGTCCCATAGATTAACATTGAGGCCAACTTTTGACGGATTCTAGCGTAGAGAGGGAATCTTGTAGAAACGTTAAATTTACCACATTTGAAGAGGTTTGCGACCTGTGTCAGATGATACCCCACACGAGGGTATAAGTTTTACCCCCGGGGCAGGAGAGGTCCCCAAATTTGCCCCATTGACTTATAATGGGGAATTTATCGAATAATTAGTTTGTCGCAGACCCATGAATGAGGTGTCAAACCGTTCAGCTTATTTGGGAATGGGGTGTTGTGACTTTTCTGTCCTATTTTGGGGACCCAAAAAAGTGAGCGGAGCCGCAAACAACCAATCAGATTTTCCCTATTGACTTCAATGAGAAAATGTAAACAGCTGTAATTCTCACAGTAATAAAGCCAGAGCTCCCAAACTTGGCACCGTGGGTCACTGGGTGACTGCAGCCAAAATTTACAAAAAGTGGGCGGAGTCTACAACAGCCAATCAAATTTCAGCCATTCAATTAAATAGGAAAATTTTAAACTGCTGCCGCTCTTAGACGGTTAATGGCAGCCTCCTCAAAGTTGGCACAGTTGGTCACTGGGGGACTGGGATTAAAATTAAGAAAAGTGGGTGGAGCCAAAACCAACCAATCAGATTTCTTTGATTGGTTTTAATGGGAAAAATTAAGAAGGCTGCCATTCTCTCAGTATTGATGTCAGGGACCTTGAATATCACAAATGTGGTCGCTGGGGGTTTCCACTTCAAGTTTAGAAAAAGTGGGCGGAGCCACCAACAACCAATCAAATTTCATTAATTGATTTTCAATAGAAAAAAATAGAAATGCTGCCATTTTTACACATTAAATGACAGCATTCCCAAACTTTGGTATGTTAGTCACTGAGTGACTGTGGTTCACAATTAGGAAAAAAAGGGGCTGGGCAACAACAGCCAATCAGATTTGGGCCTGAGTTTTGCCACGGCAAGCACCACTCACATTTTCTTCAGGAAATGTACCTCTCTAGTTAGCCCTGTAGCATCAGCTTATATTACAGACCAACCTCATTTTCTGCTGGATAATTAGTGACGAGCCCTAAGCTTAGCTTCTCAACAGCTGCTCAGAGCCCACTGAGCATGTGAGTGTCACAGACACTTTCCAAGATGGTGACCCCCTGTGACAAGTTTGAAGTCCTGGATCATTGCTGCTATTGACAAGCTGAAACTTTAGGCTGGTGTAATAAGTTCAGTATATAAAAAATGGCATTTTTAGCCATACATTTTTAGGCTTTAGTTTTCTTTTAAATACCAAATGCAGTCTCACAACAAACATATGGGTTACCTCAGACTGGAAACTGGCTCAGATATTATGGAGGCCAAGAGATCATGTTATTGAGAAGACGATCCTTCCATTTAAGGAAATGGCAGCAGTGCATTAAAAAAAAAAAAGTCAGTTCTTGAAATAACCATTATCATGTTAAAGAAACGAAAATAAAATTTGAGGGTTTCGCTGTGCCAAGCAACACTTACATCACAGTCAGATCATTCTGATTTCTTAGAGATATATTGCCTTCCAGACAGAAATATGGTATAGCATTACTTTACACGTCTATACACCGCAATTTGTTTCCCCTTGAATTGGTGGAACAGTATGGGTTTAGGTTATTTTGTTATTTAATACTATAGTAATACTTCAGGCTGGAAGTAATACTTCCAGCCTGACTAAAAAAGGAGACATCCAATTTGCCATTGCACAACTGTAACCCAAGCAGTTTATTTTAATATGTATCGTTCAGTGTTGTGTCTCTATTTGCAATAGGCTGGGCCCCTAAAGTAACGGGGCCATGGGGAGGGTTGGCTGGTATAGCAGAAGATAGTATTACTAAAACTATAATTAATCGGCGGCCCTTTAGTTGTTGTTGAAGTACAACTCTCTGCACTAAAAGCTGTGCTGGAATTAAGTATAGGCAGAAGAGGCATGTGTTTTAAGGTGCAAGTTTGGGCGGGATGGTTGCACCAAGGGGAAACAAGAGGGGAGGCAATTGAGGCCGTGTGAGAGGTGGGTGGGTGGTGTGGATTGAGCAGGCTGATGTTGTCTTGCCAATCAAGTGTGTGTGTGGAGGAGGGGGGGATGCATGCAGACTGAGTTTGGATCACCTTCAGGTGGAGGGTGGAATGGCAGGGCTTTTGGGTGTAACTACTACTCAGGGTTGCCAGGTTGGTGGTTTTCCAGCCAACTTGGGCTAGTAATTTAAAGCTCAGGTGGGTTTTGAAAGTACAAACTAGCCAAGGTACGGATTTGGGCTACTTTTTGGGCCTTTGGCTGGTTTGTACTGGTTTGTAACCAGCCAAAGTTTTTTCTTGCCCTAAACCAAAAAAGGTTTCGGGGGCGTACCAAAACGTTGTAACCTTTTTTGGCTTGACATTAAACACGGGTAGTAACCCTTAAGCAGAATACGTGTGCTGGAGTACTTCGTTTTGCTCTGTACCCCAGTCACCCGTCCCTCTTAAGCATTCACACATTTTCCGGTGTCTTTCCTTAATTTCACCAAAATGTCTAGAGGTTGTCCTGTTTCCCCAATTTGTCCATCATTTGTCACTCTATTTTCACTACACTATGAAAGTCATACATACACATACAGCCAGTCTAAATGGAGTCAGAATAAGAGCTAATTATGATTCTGGGTCTTGATATTGCCCTCCTTGTGCCCAACCATGCTACTTGTTTGTCATACTCAATTATTTGTAAATTCCTTGCACATGGAACATGAATATTTCCCCAATGTAGTTACTCTCTATTTTCTTGTAAAGTCTTCTTAAAATAACCAGTTGGCGTCTTGCCCATCTCAGTCCGTCCCTGTGATTGGTCGGGTAACTAGATCTCTGAGTGGCCGAGGACTGATACCACTCCCCTTTCCTACAGTGTGCCAGAGATATAGATTCCATCAAGTGCACAGGACAGTGCTAGAAGGCAGATAATGTGTGATAGGCTGACTTGCAGCGCCAACCAAACATGACTTTTCTACCTCTGTGTATTCGTTCATATAAGTGGGAGTTGCAATATCACCTATTAATTGTACTGAAACAGCCATAAAAAGCTACATATCAGTCACCATTAAAGAAGTAATTTTATGACAATATATTAGAAAAAATGTGGTTGGTACAGACTGACGTATTACATCATGCAGATACCATAAATATATGGTATATACTGTATGTCTATAGCAATACAAACTATCTCAATAATATTGCTTTATACTTTCTGTTCATCCATAAAACTTCCCTAATGGTACTGGCTACTCTCTGGTGCCTGTTACAGCTGCTTTGGGGCCCTTACACATGTTATACATGTTACAGTCATCATCATCTACAGTTCTATATAACTGAGACACCTGTGTTTGTGTCTTAGAACCAAAACTGACGTTTTTGTTTGCCATCTCACTCCAAGTGTCATGTAAATGTTTTCTTGTCTGTGTTGCTTTAACAAAAAGTATACATGATACCCAAGACAACGAAACTTGTCTTGATCCAGTGCAGTTGTCCCTAATGAGCAGAACTGAGCCAAGAGTTGAACAATACCATTTCCCTTCTCTTAAAGGGGTTGTTCACATTTGATCAAACTTTTAGTATGATGTAGAGAGTGATATTCTGAGACAATTTGCAATTGACTTTCATTTTTTATTATTTGTAGTTTTTGAGCTAAGCAGCTTTTTATTCAGCAGCGATTCAGTTTGCAATTTCAGCCATATGGTTGCTAGGGCCCAAATTACCCTAGCAACCCTGCATTGATTTGAATAAGAGACTGGCATATGAATAGTAAGAGGTCTGAATAGAAAGATGAGTAATAAAAAATAGCAATAATAATAAATATGTATGTTTGTTTTTTTTAGATGGGGTCAGAAGGAGAAGACAAATAATTAAAAAAATTATAAAAAATAAATAAATAATGAAGGCCATTTGAAATGTGGCTTAGAATTAGCCATTCTATAAAATAATAAAAGTTAACTCAAATGTGAACCACCTATTTAAAATAATAAGAATTTTAACAAACTGCTTAGGAGAGTGTAGATAGGACCCCCTACTGATACCCCGGTGTTAGTGTAAAGTACAGACGTAGATTTTTCTAAACTTGCAATTCTCTCAATGTGTTCTTGAATCTGAAATATCTCAGGGAATTCCCAGATAAGCCCCTAGGTTTCTGTGTGTACTGTATATTTAAAACTTTGTTCTGTGCTTTCTCCTTTCCATGCCCATCATATATAACTAAGAATTGCTAATATAATTACAGGGCAGGGGTGTGCAACTGGCTTCTGGATGTGGCTGAACTACAACTGCCAGCGTTTCACTGACATGGAATCATGGGAGGTGTAGTTCAGCAAATCTGGAATCCTCAATAGAAATAGGCTATATTTTTATTATAGAAACATGATCTTACCTTATCGTGGGATTGTGTCATGAGATGTACCATGTAAGATCCTGTCTCCAGACTGTCCCATAAGTTCCAGTAGGCAAAGAGAAGACTTAAATAAAGGGAGGTCTAAAAACGCTTTAAATCCTGTGAACTATTGCAGCAGAAAGCCCTTCTCATGGTCAGAGCAAATGTGGAGTGAAACATGCAGAGGATGGAGCTTCCCTTCAGCTCAAATCCCCACTCCTTCTCCCTGACACTTGCCAAGTTCCTCAGCCTCAAGCAACTGCAGCTCATTAGAATTAGTCTCTGTCACTGAAAGAGCCTCAGGCTCTGGTTATGGGGGTGAGACTTCCAAAAAATCTCTTGCTTCTCTTCATCTGCAGCCCATTTATCTTGTTCTGCTCTGATACCTCAGCTTCCAGCCCCACATAACACTGTGCAGGGATGGGTTGTAGCTTTGCACCTCATTTTACCAAAGCTTATTGACAGCTGGGGGAGATTCAAGGGGAGAATCTGAACTGGATTTGTCCTCCTCGGCTAATATTTTAATGGATTGCGCCACAAAGATGATCCTTTTGTCCCAAAAACAATCAGGGGTCCTTTGGTCTTCTACATTCCTGGGACCATGGGAGGCAGAACAATAGGGATAAACCCCTTCTTCCAGTTCCATTTCCCTTGTACAGATCCGGATAATGATCATGTTCAAATACAACTGTGTGAACTAATTATAATTACAATAATAATAGGATCTGTAATTGTATGGTGTCTACCTGATGAAGGGGCATGTCCCCCAGACAAATGTGCAGTTTTCCATGATAAAACACAGGGGTTATTACCGCTGTTCAGTTGTTTTCTTTGGACTTCTTATGGGCTTCATTTTAGTAGCGGGCACCAGATCAAGCAACAGAGAGAAGTCTGACAGTGACTGTGAAATTTCTAGGGACCCCCCAGAAGCCACAAGGTCTATTTTCCCTATTGTTGCACCCAGGGCTGTGAAGTCAGTACATAAATCCTTCAACTCTGACTTCGACTCCTCAGTGTATTGTACCTCCGACTCTGACTCCTCCCTCTAACTTGCCATTCATTAACCAAATCAGGCAGAATGGATCAACCAAATCTGGACATAACTGTTCTAGATTGGAGCCTTTATGTGGGACTAAGGGTATACATTGTCTCTGTACTAGCTGTTTCCCAATCAACAGTGCTGCTGTACTCATTTTGGGTTCTGAGAAGCACTTGTGAATGAGGGGGGATGTTTTGCAGCAGTGACAGAGGGAGGTTGGATGGGTTGGATGGATGTGGTTGGTGGTGGGATGCAGTTGGCCATTGCAGTCAGGTCCTCTAGTGACTGATTAAGGCAGCAGACTTTTAAAGGGCATGTAAAGGCAAAAAATAAAATCCCATTTTTACTTTCTGTAATGAAAAGGAAACCTATCTCCAAAATACTTTAATTAAAAAATGTGTACCGTCTTTATAAGAAACCTGACTGTATGCAGTGAAATTCTCCCTTCATTTACTGCTGTGGATAGGAATTGTCAGACGGTCCCCAACTGCTGAGCAGGGAAACAATCATACTTATGAACAGCAGGGGGAGCCCCCGCCTTACTTCCCAGCCATGCAGAACTCAAGCAGCTTTGTTTATGACGATCCCTAAGCAGCCCAGACCACACTGAGCATGTGCACAGTCTTAGTCTTGCAAAGATGTATAACAAAGTTACAAGATGGTGACCCCCTGTAGCCAACTTTGTCCTTTAAATACATTAGGAGCATATTTTTCAAAGATGGAATCTAGTTAACCAGAGGGGAACTTCCCAGCTCTCTTGTATGGCATATTAGAGGCATACTTATAAAGGGGTAAATATAGAGTTCACCACTTTTCTCCAGAGGGGAAACACCCAAGCTCACTATTCATTTGTGTATGTTGGGCATATTTATCGACGGGTGAAAACAGAGTTGGCTATATGCTCACTCGTTGATAAATATTCCCTTAAATAAGCTGTAGAAGTGAATAGAGACCTGGGGAATATTCCCCTGGTGAACAGTAGTAAGCTCTATGTTCATCTTTTGATAATTATGTCCCATAGTGCTAACAATTTAATACAAGTTCTGGAGCTTGTTCTCAACTTTGATCAAATAAATTGGTCAAATATTTGGAGTCAGGATCAAATGCGTAAAGGCTAACGGGCTGCCAGTTAGAAATCTTCCAGTGAAGGGACCCGGCTGTGTCGCAAAAAATATGCAATTTGTATTCCTTATTAAGTTACGTTAAAACTTACTTATTTATGTAACTTCCGCAAAAACGTTCTTGACTGGTCTATAAACGTGCTTATTTATGCAGATGTTTACAGAACTTGCGCATCAAGCGAAGTGTAGAGAATTGTGGCAGGAGCAAATTCCACTGACCCCCAAAGAACTGAATGACTTATAAGCACATTAATCATTTTAACTATTTCTTTTACCTAATTATTATAGTACCAACATATATATTATTAATATTGGGATCTATTTACAGAGTTATATGAAAGAGAACTTTTCAGCAGTGGAATGACTAGTTAGCGGGCCCCACAGCAATATGATTGGGCCACTGCACATAAGTAATTTATGTAATATGTGCAAAAATTTTGTAAAGAAACTTACATATGAAGCAATGACAAGGCAGAACAGCGTGACAGGGGCAGGTAGGTTTAAACTTAGGGCAAACTTTGCTGAACCCAAATGAATTGAATGACTATGTATTGAGCAATGGCTGCAGAGACCAGGGGCAGGTGTATCATTATAACTTAGGGCCAATTCCACAGACTTCCAAATAAGTAATTGACTTTTTAGCAAATTAATTCATGTAACACTTTATATGAGCTACTTATTACAGAGTAGCATAATCTTTGTCTATCATATTTATATGCAAATCTCCTACATGAACTTTTCAGCAGGGGAATGACTGCTTATTGGGCCCTACATCAAAATCATTGGGCCCCTAACAATTGGGAACAAGCCATGAACATATATTGCAGCTGCTTATCAATCCAACTGGGCCCCATATAGTTCCTGGGCCCTCCATCAGTTGCAGGGCCTGTTTCCTATATAGTTATACCTCTGCTTTTTAGTAAAATTATTGATGAGTTTCTATCATAGAAGTTGTGGTTGACAAAAATACATGAAGCAAGTTCAATCTTTTGTGCAAGCAAAACCTACCTGATTGATAGTCAATCATTTGAGTAGCACACACAAAGGGCATAGCCAAAAATGTTGGTACTGTGCACTAGGGATGCACCGAATCCACTTTTTTGGATTCGGCCGAACCCCCGAATCCTTCGTGAAAGATTCGGCCGAATACCGAACCGAATCCGAACCCTAATTTGCATATGCAAATTAGGGGTGGTAAGGGGAAAACATTTTTTACTTCCTTGTTTTCTGACAAAAAGTCATGCAATTTCCCTCCCGCCCCTAATTTGCATATGCAAATTAGGATTCGGGTTTGGTTCGGCTGGGCAGAAGGATTCGGCCGAATCCGAATCCTGCTGAAAAAGGCCGAATCCTGGCCGAATCCCGAACCGAATCCTGGATTCAGTGCATCCCTACTGTGCACTTGTGTTCATGGGGGACCCCATATAAAGCTTGCACAGGGCCCCAAAGATTCTGGTGGTGCCCCTGATTGCCAGTAATAATAATATGCAAACTAGGAAATTTACAAACATTCCTTCTGCTCCACAACAGTCTTGATGTAACTACAGAACAGAGAGTGTGTGATTTATGGCTCACTTGAGATTATATAACTTTGTAATAAATTCCTAATTTACAGACTGAAAACAAACCAATGCCTGTGTAACATCACTTTCCAGAGTGAAAAGCACGGGATGGCAGTAGAACAGCATTAGGAACAGCTAAAAAGAGAGAACATTCTTTTTTAGGGAATTCATGGAATCTGTCCTTTTCCGGAATTTTACTTTTTTTACTTTAAAAATATGTTTGATTTGTTATTGAGTGAGAGAGGAGCCACGGGTGAACGAGGGTTCAGGTGGCGAAGTGTGTTTGGCTAAATTTGTTGCTTGGGATTATGGGTAATAAAATGGCTGCTGGGTTTATTTATGATAATGGGTTACTGATACATCCATGACAATGTTATGAAACAGAAGAATTTACCATTGTGAGTTGCTTTGGAACAAACCTGCTTACTAGGGCCTCTGCACACACGCCATCTGTTAATGATCATAAGGTTTGTAGTCTGCTGTTTGTTGTGTACTGCTGGCCACCCTTTTAGCGCAAGCAGCTGATGCCAGGACTGAAAATCCTGATCCCTGATGACCTCTTTGAGCATTTTTGGGTGGTCCTCAGAATCGATCCAATGGCAATATTGCCAGATTGCCACAAGACAATTCTACATGGACTGAGAAGGTTTGGCCAATCCAGAAGAAAGAAATGGAATAAGACACTCTCTGTGTGTGTCCAGCTTAGGTTTGGAGGCAGTGCAAGCTTTAATGCCTGGTTACATTATTACACGGTTCTAAAGCAATTCTGCCATGTAAACATCTGCAGCAAGTCATCTGGATTGTAACTTGGCTATTGCCTACCCCTAAATACTTCTTCAACTATGGTTTAGCCAGTGCAACTGAATAATCACCAGCTTCATTGCTCTTCTGCCACATGGCAATCATCATTGCAGGTCAATCTAAAGTGAACAGTTACGCAGACCAGTGATGACAGATTGTATTGTACTATAAACAGGAGAAAAAGAACCCCAATTGCCTCCCACTCGTACAGCAGTTACTCAAATGTTAAACTACCTATAACGTATTTTGTGATTGCTGAAGGCAATCACTAACCAATAAAATTAATGATGTGCTTGGTTTAAACAAATTAAGATTACATTAAAGTGCAAGTGCTATAAGAATATATTCAATTGATTATACTTTAACTTGATGGTTAATAAATACTTGATACAATTAATACTCCACACAAATTAATAGCCTTATGATACAGTGTATTGTCAAATACCTTATGTTTTCACCCACAATCAATCCGACCAGGGAATTAATTAGAATAAGGATACTAAAGTGCTTTAAGTGCTGATTAGACTATTATAAGATGGCAATTACCATAAATTCATAATTGCTTCCAAATTAATTGATTATAAAGTGCTAGACAGTGCCAAGTAATTAATAAATAGATAATAAATAGTGTAGTTGATATAAGGAGGACCACAATTAATGGGATAAATAATTGTTAAAAACACACAGAATGCTCAGGTTAAAAAGGTTTTAAGCAAGAAATGGAAAATTGCAGAGGGTGGAGTTGTCCCAAAAACTGCTACCTAAATTGTTTTCTATCCCTGGGACACCACAAAGATAAGGAGGCAGAGTATCCGGGACTTGTGGTCTTGTTTGTTAATCTAAATCCTATTCTGTGGAGAAGCTAAGTGAGCCTAAAAAACCACAAATCCACGGGCTCTTGTGAGCTTTAGCAGCAGAGAAAAGAGAGATACCCGAGCACTAGGTAGAAGTAGATTTCTTTCCCACCCCTTCTATTCCGTTTCCCAAAGACCGAAATTATTCTAAAATTGTAAGTTAAAAGGATTCCAAACGGGGGCGTTTGGAATCCTTTTAACTTACAATTTTAGAATGGGAGGCAATTGGGGTTCTACCTAGTGCGCGGGCGTTTGGAATCCTTTTAACTTACAATTTTAGAATAATTTCGGTCAACAGAGGAAGAGGCTGAAGCAGGCAGCAGTCTACAGACAATGAGGCTATAGCAGACAGCAGTCTACAGAGGAAGAGGCAGAAGCAGGCTGCAGTCTACAGAGGAAGAGGCAGAAGCAGGCAGCAGTCTACAGAGGATGAGGCTAAAGCAGGCAGCAGTCTACAGAGGATGAGGCTGTAGCAGACAGCAGTCTACAGAGGAAGAGGAAAAGCAGGCAGCAATCTACAGAGGATGAGGCTGAAGCAGGCAGCAGTCTACAGAGGATGAGGCTATAGCAGGCAGCAGTCTACAGAAGATGAGTCTGTAGCAGGCAGCAGTTTCGGAGGATGAGGCTATAGCAGGCAGCAGTCTGCAGAGGCTGATTCTATAGTAGGTAGCAGTCTACAGAGGAAGAGGCTGAAGCAGGCAGCAGTCTACAGATGATGAGGCAATAGCAGACAGCAGTCTACAGAGGAAGAGGCAGAAGCAGGCAGCAGTCTACAGAGGATGAGGCTGAAGCAGGCTGCAGTCTACAGAGGAAGAGGCAGAAGCAGGCAGCAGTCTAAAGAGGATGAGGCTGAAGCAGGCAGCAGTCTACAGAGGATGAGGCTGTAGCAGACAGCAGTCTACAGAGGAAGAGGAGAAGCAGGCAGCAATCTACAGAGGATGAGGCTGAAGCAGGCAGCAGTCTACAGATGATGAGGCAATAGCAGACAGCAGTCTACAGAGGAAGAGGCAGAAGCAGGCAGCAGTCTACAGAGGATGAGGCTGAAGCAGGCTGCAGTCTACAGAGGAAGAGGCAGAAGCAGGCAGCAGTCTACAGAGGATGAGGCTGAAGCAGGCAGCAGTCTACAGATGATGAGGCAATAGCAGACAGCAGTCTACAGAGGAAGAGGCAGAAGCAGGCAGCAGTCTACAGAGGATGAGGCTGAAGCAGGCTGCAGTCTACAGATGATGAGGCAATAGCAGACAGCAGTCTACAGAGGAAGAGGCAGAAGCAGGCAGCAGTCTACAGAGGATGAGGCTGAAGCAGGCTGCAGTCTACAGAGGAAGAGGCAGAAGCAGGCAGCAGTCTACAGAGGATGAGGCTGAAGCAGGCAGCAGTCTACAGAGGATGAGGCTGTAGCAGACAGCAGTCTACAGAGGAAGAGGAGAAGCAGGCAGCAATCTACAGAGGATGAGGCTGAAGCAGGCAGCAGTCTACAGAGGATGAGGCTATAGCAGACAGCAGTCTACAGAAGATGAGGCTGTAGCAGGCAGCAGTTTCGGAGGATGAGGCTATAGCAGGCAGCAGTCTGCAGAGGCTGATTCTATAGTAGGTAGCAGTCTACAGAGGAAGAGGCTGAAGCAGGCAGCAGTCTACAGAGGATGAGGCTGAAGCAGGCAGCAGTCTACAGAGGATTAGACTGTAGCAGGCTGTAGCAGGCAGCAGTCTTCAGAGGAAGAGGCAGAAGCAGGCAGCAGTCTACAGAGGATGAGGCTGAAGCAGGCAGCAGTATACAGAGGAAGAGGCAGAAGCAGGCAGCAGAGTACAAAGGATGAGGCTGAAGCAGAAAGCAGTCTACAGAGGAAGAGGCTGAAGCAAGGAGCAGTCTACAGAGGATGAGGCTGAAGCAGGCAGCAGTGTACAGGGGATGAGGAGCAAGCATTCGATAACGGTTAGTACAGAGGAATATGGAATTGGGTATCAGGAACACAATAGCATGCCATGTAAACGCCAGCCACACAAGAAGCTCTAGCAAGAGTTCAACACACTAGAGATACACCTATGCCCACAAAACTCTAAAACCCCTGTAAACATGTCATGCCAGATATGTAGGTAGCTTCCCTATGTACTATCTTACCTATATCACACTTCATCTTTCACAGATCATTCCAAGGTCTTCACATTGCAGATCTCACTAATTGCCTTTTATCATTTTGTGTCATCAGCCAACACAGAGACTGTAATTAGCATTGCTATATAACATGCCATGGGAAAAAAAACGACAACGCAGGACAGAAACTCCGGAGGACAGGTGGAATCAAGAATTGCTTGACCTCCTGCTGCCCTTGCGTCTCATAAATGAGGGGAGGATGCCTTAGTTTGGTGGTGCCTGGAGCCTGAAGGCCAGCTAGGGGGTGGTTTGAGGACAATGTCTACTTGCTGTTCTAGATGTAGCTAAATGTCCAGCTTGTAGATCAGTAGGGATGTAGCGAACGTCGGAAAAAAAGTTCGCGAACATATTCGCGAACTTGCGCAAAAACGCGAGCGGTTCGCGAACGGTTCGCGAACCCCATAGACTTCAATGGGAAGGCGAACTTTAACATCTAGAAAAGACATTTCTGGCCAGAAAAATGATTTTAAAGTTGTTTAAAGGGTGCAACGACCTGGACAGTGGCATGCCAGAGGGGGATCAAGGGCAAAAATGTATCTGAAAAATCTGCCTGTGTGTGCTTGGAAGAGATAGTGTAGGGGGAGAGCTGTTAGTGATTTCAGGGACAGATGATAGTAAGTTTGCTGGCTAGTAATCTGCTTGATACTGCTCTGTATTGGAGGGACAGAAGTCTGCAGGGATTTGAGGGACATTTTAGCTTAGGTAGCTTTGCTGGCTAGTAATCTACTGTTCTCTTTAAACAACTGCCATACGTTGACCTTGTAGGCATTGTTTGCCCAGTTTTTTTGGACGCAGCCACTGAAGCACAGTTGCCATAAAAAATATGCCATATAAATGCTGAAAATAGTAATTTTTCGCCATACGTTGACCTTGTAGACATTGTTTGCCCAGTTTTTTTGGTTGCAGCCACTGAAGCACAGTTGCCAGAAAAAATATGCCATATAAATGCTGAAGATAGTCATTTTTTGCCATACGTTGACCTTGTAGGCATTGTTTGCCCAGTTTTTTTGGTCGCAGCCACTGAAGCACAGTTGCCAGAAAAAATATGCCATATAAATGCTGAAAATAGTAATTTTTTGCCATATACGTTGAGTCAACGTATGGCAAAAAATGACTATTTTCAGCATTTATATGGCATATTTTTTCTGGCCTCTGTGCTTCAGTGGCTGCGGCCAAAAAAACTGGGCAAACAATGCCTACAAGGTCAACGTATACACTACTACAGCGGTGGATACGGATTACGTAAAATATATGAATGCTGCTTGAAAAAAGTGACTCCGGTGTTTTTTCTGGAGACGGTAATATTATGGATATTTAGACAGAATGGGAACAAGGTCACACAGCTCGATGGCGGGTTGAAGAAAACAGTGTGCAAATAATGCCTACAGGGCAAATAATGCCTAAAAGGTCAACTTATACACTACTACAGCGGTAGTAAAATAAAAAAAAGTAAAATAAAAAAAAATGAATATTAAAAAAAAAAAATTAAAGTTGGTGCTGCTGAACTACTAGGAGCAGCAGATTAGCACACCAGTCCCACTCCCCAACACTGCTAGACTAATAGCACTGGGCTCTTATAGTAGTAGTAGTAGTAGTAGTAGTAAAACAACAAAAAAATAAATAAAAGCAGTCCTTACAAGGACTACTGTTATTGCAGCAGTCAGCAGATGAGATCAGAAGCAGGACAGCTGCCCACTGCAGCTACATACAGAGCACTGCAGTAGAAGGTAGATTACTAGCCAGCAAAGCTACCTAAGCTTAAATGTCCCTCAAACCCCTGCAGACTTCTGTCCCTCCAATAACAGAGCAGTATCAAAACGATTACTAGCCAGCAAACTTTCAACTGTCCCTGAAATCACTAACAGGCAGCAGCTCTCTCCCTACACTATCTCTTCAGCACACACAGGCAGAGTGAAAAAACGCTGCAGGGCTTCGGTTTTTATAGGGAAGGGGAGTGGTCCAGGGGAGAGCTTCCTGATTGGCTGCCATGTACCTGCTGGTCTGGGGTGAGAGGGCAAAAAAAAGCGCCAACAATGGCGAACCCAAAATGGCGAACGTCGCGCGACGTTCGCGAACTTCCGGCGAGCGCGAACACCCGATGTTCGCGCGAACAAGTTCGCCGGCGAACAGTTCGCGACATCTCTATAGATCAGTTGCTCTGATATTTGGGGTGTCCTAGATATTCTTGGAACTGAGTAACTTCTATTTTCCTCATCTATAACTTTGTTATGAGCTAAGGGGGGCCCTGTTAAATATGTTGGATCTCCAAACTGACTTGAACAGTAAATGTCTGGCCCTGGATGTACCTCTGGTTGAACACAAAGGTGTGGTTCCCACATGCGGAAAGCTTAGATGTGACTGGTTCTGCATGGCTTTGGGAGACGCACGTCTGTGTAGTCTGGGTCTGGCTACAGCCATTTCCATAATGATCCGCTCTAGGCACCACATGAAGCCGGCCCTCAGTCCAAATCAAGTGATTTCATGTAGATCTCATTCATTTAAACAAGATACTGGGCCAGCTGAATAGAGTTAAAAGCCGCAGAGTGTTTTGCAATACTTATTTTCTTATTTGGATTAACATTCTATTTTCCAAGATATTTTCCAGAGGCGCGCTCCCTTCCTTGAGCCAAGCTGTACTCTCCATCAAATGCTTTCTGAATATAAGTGCAAACTTCACTGAAGGGCAACGCCATCCAAAAAACTGTTTCTTTTTTTTTTTTTTTTTGCATAAGGAAATGAAATGTCATCATTATAAGCAGCTTTCCAATATACGTTAAATAACAGTGGGTTTTAAAGTTATTTGTAAAGTTATTTGTAAATGTAACTGCTATTTGGCTGTTTCTGTTCTCTGTTACTCAGTAGCAGCACATAAAATGCTTTGTGTTTCTTTGCCCTTTAACATCATTTTGTTTAATACTGATTTTATCTTCCCAGCTGAGGAAATAAATATCCTGTTTACTTTTGCTTCTTCTGGGAAACAGACCGATGCCTTATAGAAGACTAGGATGCTTATCTCGGCTATAAAAATAAACATAAAAAAAGATAATGGTCATTTTAAAAAAAGCTGGAGATGTGAAGAAAAAAATCAATAAATTAAAAATCCGAGGGATGTAGCCAAGGAGAAAGCAGGACCTGCAATTGCCAGAAGTGCTAATGTCTGACCAGCAGCTTCAATACATGTTTAGAAAAAAATGTTTATTCCCAAAAAATTAGGGATGCGCTGAATCCAGGATTCGGTTCATGATTCGGCAGGATTCGGTGGGGAGGGAAATCACGTGACTTTTTGTCACAAAACAAGGAAGTAAAATATGTTTTCCCCTTCCCAACCCTAATTTGCATGTGCAAATTACAATTAGGATTCGGTTCGGAATTCGGTCAAATTGATTGCAAAGGATTCGGGGTTCGGCATTGTTCATACAGATTGTGCTTTCTGCTCTGCAGTGGGTGGAGCAACCAGTGATTGGTTTATCTTCCTATCACTCCAAGTTCTTAAAGAAACATTCATTCTTTTGACACTCTGCAGAGCTGAAAGCACACTCATGTTATGTCAGAGAACAGCAGTGAGCCAAGGGTATTATTATTATTATTATTATAACATAAATCCACTAGTATCATTCGTTTAGTTTCAGTTTAACATACATGCACATTAGCTCACATAACAAAAACACATTCATGTATCTGTGAAAATATAGGAAGGTGGTATATATGTGACGTTATTGAAGAATTATTTGATCACTGCTGCCATCTAGTGGATATTTTGAGTGATACTTCAGAGACCATAAAAAAAAAAATAAAGATATTGTTATGCAGGCCTGCATTGTAATTCAGTTAATTCATCAGTTAACCCCATAGATATTTACTTTTTATGTTCTATTGGTGCCTTTTGCTTTTTATGTGGCTTTGTCCCCTCTGTGATAGTTACAAATAAAAGGGAGGTAGACAGCACAGCGTAATATGTTGGCTTTCTAGAAATTCATGTTATTATTAATAATAACAATAAGCATAACATGGGCACCTGTCCTAAAATGGCAGCAGATAGACAGCAGCAACATATAGATTCCCTTCCTTGACTGGTGCCTTGCAAGGTGTAATTCTCACATTATACAGGTTCCTAGGGAGGCATAACCAGGAACTTGGAGGTAATCATCTATAAGACGAATAAAATGAATAACACAATCCATTCCACCTCTCAGTATTTTAAAATGAGGACACAACCCAGATCTGCCCCAGGCATGATAATTCTTGACCTGACCAGCCTGAAATTTCTGCAGCATTTCCTCCATTTTTGGGTCCATGATTCAGGACAGTCCTGCTGAAATTAGGCCCATTCAGGGTCAGACTGGGATGTCTGGGGACCACTGGGGCTGACTTTAAGGGTCTAGCTCCCACCCCCTGCGTGCTCCCCACAGTGTGCCCCCATACGTCCTACCTCCCTTTCTACTTATGATCAGATAGAGGGGACTGTCTGGCTGGGGAGAGGGGATGTCCCAGGTGGGGAGAAGGAACGGTGCGAGTGCAGGAGCGAGTCTGGGTGGGGAGAGGAGGCGGTGCGGACACAGGAGCGGGCCCGAATGTGGGGAGTGGAGCAGGACTGGAGCAGCAGGGTCCATGAAGGAAGGGGACCACTGGTTTTTTACCTGGTGTCCTGCTGTGACCATTAGAAGGCACTGGCCAAGAATACTGGCCAAATGGATGGTCTGAGCCAGGTGTGGTCTGAGGTTGAAAATATAATCTTGCATTTCAGGTAAACAGAGGCCCAAACAGTCCCTCACCAACCCAATAAATAGTTACTGTCCACAGAAGCCTCTCTGGCATTTGCCAGAACCCACAGATTGCCAGTCTGGGCCTGGTCTGAGCTAACCTATAAAACTGATATTGGATAATTAAGAGTCTTACCCCTTCCCCACCAACATTACCCCCTATTTAGCTCTTTTCTTGTGGTATCTATACGATTATACTCTAATATATTTACTGGGCACCCAGCACCTACAAACCATATCAGTAGTAACGGGAAATGCTGCTCAGTAGCTCCACCTAATGGGTACCAAGGGATACAACTCACCACAAGAAATTCCCACTAGGAATAAAAATGCTAGCACACCTGTATAACTACCACAATGAAATGGTCAACGAGGGCTCTTCCTAGTGCACAGTTTTTGTTAAAATATAATGTTGAATGTTCAGGCTTTGCATGGCAAGTACAGAACATATTATCAGCGCATCAGTGAGTAGGATCTGAATACAAAACCTGGTTGTTACTGAGATAAAGCAAGACTGAAAGATGGAATGTGGAGCCGCAGATTCACTTAAATGGTTCTTTGTCTTTTATCTCGTTGGCAAGTGATAGAGCTGGCAAGCAGGCTGGTATTGTAAGCCAGGCGGAATGAAGCAGCAAGTCAAAAGCTAAACAAAAAAAAAACGAAAAAGAGAAACCTGATGAAAGAATATTTTCCACCCAGACTGCTTTACTGATTGAATGATGAAAAACACAATGTGCAATTAACTGATATTGCATCAATTTACTCTAAAAGGACTTGTAGCTTTTCCAAGAACAGGAGGTAAATGGTTCTCTGAAACAGAATTTATTATATCTGATATCACACAGCTCTCTCGGAAATGCCATAACATTCATATCTATATTTTCTATTCTCTCCATTTTTCAGCAGTGATTAAAGCGACAATATACCCAGCGAGCACAATAAGTACGGCTGAAGCTCTTTTTTGTCTGTTTTAATCACAAAAGATTTATTTTTTTGGTTATTTCTTGAGCTAAACAGGGAAACTGAAGCTCCTCCATGGTTGGTCTTTGCAAGGTTGATCATTGGATTC
The DNA here is from genome assembly GCF_017654675.1 of Xenopus laevis. NCBI lineage: Eukaryota > Metazoa > Chordata > Amphibia > Anura > Pipidae > Xenopus > Xenopus laevis. The sequence goes on along the minus strand of NC_054371.1, from coordinate 29,220,865 downwards.
TCAGTGCATAGATAATCCCCCCCGCAAAATAGATTCCTGCTTATCTGTAAGCCACAACAGTCACAACAATGGGTGACTGGAGGAAGGTAGTTTATACAGAGCTCACTGTCTCTTGTTATACTCAGCTGATCAATGCTAAATTAATAAGTATTAAAGAAAAAATAAGTAATTAAATTTAAAGAACTTTAAAGGGTTAGTTCACCTTTAAATTAGCTTTCATTATGATACAGACATTGAAATTCTAAGACAATTTACAATTGCCCTAGATGTTTTGTAGCTTTTCTTTTTTTTCTTTTTTGTCCAGCAGCTCTTTAGTTTGGTATTTCAGCAGCAATCTGGTTGCTATGGTCTAATTTACCCTAGAAAACAGGCAGTGGTTTGAATAAGAGACTAGAATATGAATAGGAGGGGGCCTGAATAGGAACATAAATAATAAAGACTAACAATAACAATAAAATGGTAACTTTACAGAGCAATACTTTTTTGGCTGCAGAGTCAGTGACTCCCATTTAAGAGTTTGAAAGAGGCAGAAAACTATAAGAAATATATAATGAAGACCAATTGCAAAATTTCTAGGAAAGAGGCATTATATAACATACTAAAAAATAGCTGAAAGGAGAACCACCCCTTTAACAAGAGAGGAGCCCATAGGGGAGATGTCAGCAGTATTTAAGGTTATATTGCAGGGTAGTAGTACAGGTATGGGATCTGTTATCTGGATACCCGTTATCCAGAAAGTTCCAAATTACATAAAGGCCATGTCTCATAGACTCTATTTTATCCAAATAATACATTTTTTTTAAAATGATTTCCCTTTTCTCTGTAATATAAAAACAGTACTATGTACTCCTAACTACAATATAAATAATCCTCATTGGAAGCAAAACCAGCCTATTGGGTTTATTTAATGTTTACATGGTTTTCTAGTAGACTTAAGGTTTGATGGTCCAAATTACGGAAGGATCTGTTATTCAGAAACCCCCAGGTCCCAAGCATTCTGCATAACAGGTCCCATACCTTTACAGTTGTCCCCAATCACTTCTCCAAAACGTCCACATTCACGTCAGCAAAAATAGGACTGGAGTTAGTTCTGACCTCATTGAGGTCCTCAACAAATACAAAGGAGAATTATTTTTGTGCAAGAACTCACTGATATTTTATTACCAGGCAACATTTTATTACTGATTTTCCATTGTTCCATTGACAACTATTTTAAAATCCCTTTGACTACATTGATACTTTTTGGTGTTAGAGTTTACGTCAATACATTATGGGGTCAATTTATCACTCTGTGTAAAAAGCAGAGTGAAGCATTACTGGTGATGATGCTTATAGCAACCAGTCAGATCTCTGCTTTTGTTTTCTAACTGTTGAAATCTAATTGCTGATTGGTTGCTCTGGGCAACATCACTGGTAATGCTTCACTCCACTCTTTACACAGCGTGATAAATAGGCCCCTAAAAGTAGCACCTGTAATCTTTGCTTCTGAACCAAACGGTGGGAATAAAAGTTGAAGTCCCCAGTGAGCGACAAGCCATTTAGGTAATGTAATGCCGTGTACATTGCGAGTGAAATTAATCCGTTTCTCTAACCTACTTTGCATTTGGCAAGATTATGTATCAGCCGCTGTGGCTGCAAATGCAAATTCAGACCTAATACAATTTATTTGAAGACAATGATAAAGCGACATCTTTCATATTTTTGCTCATTAAATCATCCCTGGATTATATATATTTTCTGCCCCTCTCCTAGAGTTGGTAATACAAACTGTCAGAATGTATTTCTCAATTAAGCAGATGCCTCTGAAGTCATTTGTGGAGCAATTAGTTTATTATTCCTCATCCAGAGACACATTTAGTGCAGGAACATTCCACATGGATGTGTCAGTCTATTTCCCAGTGCTGGAGGGGCTGGTTTGCTCACATTTATTAGCAGGTTGCCAAACAGAACTCTGACCTATCAAAATCTTTGACACTATTTCTTAAGGCAACACTTACCTGTAAACATATTCTTTAATTAAATGCCAAACACCTTCTCTTTTCCACCAGTTCCTGTTTCCTATCATTTTGAATGGGTGGTAGAAATCAGAGATATAGGGCTAGCGGCAACAGCAGCCTAGATTTTGCTCTCCAATCTATGGAGTGGTGGTTGGTGCAGGAGAGTTTTTTTTGGAAGCAGATCTCAGTAAGATGATTAAGCCCTAAGGCAGGGGTCCCCAACCCCCAAGAGTTGGGGAGCAACAAAAGCCTGAAAAATTCCCTGGGGAAGCCAAATATAGACTGTGATTGGCTATTTGTTAGCCCTTATGTGGACTGGCAGACTACAAGAGACTCTGTTTGGCAGTGCACCTGGTTTTTATGCAACTAAAACTTGCCTCCAAGCCTGGAATTCAAAAATAAGCACCTGCTTTGAGACCACTGGGAGCAACAACCAAGGGGTTGGACCACTGTCCTAAGGTAAAGTAACCAAGGCCTTGGTGAAGTCAAGTATAATGGACCTGACGAATGATGTGAAGATAGTGACTGTTATGAGACACTCTAGGAGTGTTAGCCATTGTGAACTAGAGCAGCTTTATGCTCCACCAAGTAGGCTTATGGGATTGTTAAAGGGGTTGTTCACCTTTAAATGAACTTGTAGTATGATGTAGAGAGTAATATTCTGAGACAAGTTGCAACTGTCTTTCATTCTTTATTGTTTTTGAGTTATTTAGCAGCTCTCCAGTTTGCAATTTCAGCAACCTGGTTGCTATGGTCCCAATTCCCCTAGCAACCATGCAATGATTTGAATAAGAGACTGGAATACGAATAGGAGGCCTGACTAGAAAGATAGGTAATAAAAAAAAGTAGCAATAATAATAAATGTGTAGCCTTACAGAGCATTTGTTTTTAAATGAGGTCAGTGACCCCTATTTGAAAGCTGGAAAGAGTAAGAAGAAGAATGCAAATAATTAAAAAACTATAAAAAAAGGAGGCCAGTTTAGAATTAACCATTCTATAACATAGTAAAAATTAATTGAAATATACTATATTATATATATAGAATATACAGTAAATGTCACACAATAAGGCTGATTAGTAATTAATACAGATAATTACTACATGGCAGCACAGAAACCAGTGCAATTAGTATCAGAATTTAATAATTAGCAAACCTGTAGCATCAGTTTATATTACAGGGGAAGCTCATTTTCTGCTGGATAATTAGTGACGAGCCCTAAGCTTAGCTTCTCAACAGCTGCTCAGAGCCCACTGAGCATGTGAGTGTCACAGACACTTTCCAAGATGGAGACCCCCTGTGACAAGTTTGAAGTCCTGGATCATTGCTGCTATTGACAAGCTGAAACTTTAGGCTGGTGCAATAAGTTCAGTATATAAAATATGCCATTTTTTAGCCACATTTATTTTTAGTGTTAAGTTCTCCTTTATTTAATCTCAAATTTCTAGAGCTTTTAAAAAAAAATAGGAAAACCACGAATTTTTAGAGATACCTGGAAAAAAACTAAATTCAATTGTTAGAAAATGGGCCCCTAAAATTAATCCCTTGTAGTACCCAGTAAGGAATTCTGTATACTGGAAGCAGACACTTGTGGTGGGATGATGTGATATTGTGTCATGTGTAGAAATGTGTAAAATCTTTTGTGTGTATAGGAATTACTCTTCTGCTCAGTAAATCTTGTGGTAAAGAACCACTGTCACCCAAGATTTTAAACAAATTTTGTAGGTCAGATTTGATCTGATCTTGCTGTGCAACATGACCCAACAGGATCCTACGAAATCTAATCCCTATAGCTAGAATGTAAAATCGGATCAAATAAATCGGATGGTATAGTTTATCATGTATCTGCATCTGACAGTCAATGTATTTCAATGGGAAATAAAGGCGCTAGGCACCATCAGATTTAATTTCAAATCACGTTGGATGGAAAATTTTCCATGTAGTTTACACAGATTTAGACATTTCCTTAAAGAGGAACTCCACACAAACATAACTTAAGCTTTGTGAAAAGTAAACATAATTTCAAGCAACATTGCAATATACAACAATTAATAAATGTGCAGACTTTTCATGATTTTTAATGGTTGTGAACAATTCCCTAAGCCTAGCCCCCTGCTCTCCTGCTGATCTGTCTGACTACTTTGCTGAGCTGACTGACTACTGTTACTTTGTATCAACAGTCATCTGTCCTCAGCCTGCATCCTCCAAACCCCACAATTCCCTGCACACGTGATTTCAAGGAAAGGAACATCCCAGTGCAATGCATTGTGGGTTATGTAGTTCCTGCATGCTGTCTGTAAGCTGTGGAGAAGTTGTTACAATTTGTAACATCAGTGTTTAGTCCCTCCTTCCCTGCCAGGATTTCAAATGATGCAGAGAGAGAAGAACTGTTAAACAGCTGGAATTCAGCATAGAAAATGGCATTTATTCATACTTTTTGAAGAAACTGGTAACTGTGATGTGTATATTAGGGATTTCAGTGTTATGTGGGTCTCTTTATCACAATTTGGTTTGGAAGCCGGAGTTCCCCTTTAAATACTTCAATGAGGGCCCAACTCAGGTGAAGAGTCGAATGTAGCAGTGCTCTAACCTTGAGAGCCCTTGAGAGCAGAGACTATCTATAGTGCTACATATATTGAAATGGATTATTCACCTTCCAAATGTCCCATCCAGAACCAAGTGAACCAAAAAAGGTCATTGGAAGGTGAACAACCCCTTTAATGAAAGTAACCCAGCAAACTTTGAATCATGTAGTGAAACTGTGGTGAAAATTTGCGCGCATAAAAATTGTTGTGCATCTAAATTTTCCATTGACTAATGCATTTGGACAAAATAGGCGCGTGCATAAAATTGTCACGGGCACCGAAATTGATGTTTGTAAAAATTATTTTGAAGCCCATTGACTTCGATGCATCTCACAAATTTTTCGGCTAAGCAAAACTAATTATATCCAAATAATCCAAATTTTAAAATATTATTTCCTTTTTCTCTGTAATAATAAAACAGTAGCTTGTTATTGATCCAAACTAAGATATAATTAATCCATATTGGAAGCAAAACCAGCCTATTGGGTTTATTTAATGTTTAAATGATTTTCTAGTAGACAAGCTATGAAGATCCAAATTACCGAAAGATCCCTTATCTGGAAAACCCCAGCATCTGAGCATTCTCAACGCCAGATTTAGTGGGCGGGCGCCCCCCGGCCGCGTGGTCCTTGCGCCCGCCTTCATACCCCCCTCTGGTGCGAGCACCCATGGGCACCTGCACCGAAGAGCTGGGGAGCTAGGCTCCCCGGTAAGCGGTGGGCAGCATACCGCCCCTATTATTCTGCGACCCTAGGCCCGGGCCTATGTGAGCTCGCCACAAATCCGCGCCGGAGAATTCTGGATAACAGGTCCCATACCTGTATCACTGTATTTAAAGGGCATGTAAAGTCTAAAATGGAATAAGGCTAGAAATGCTGTATTTTGTATACTAAATATAAACATGAACTTTCAGCACCACCAGCCTAATCAAACAAATAATTTATGCTTTCAAAGTTGGCTACAGGGGGTCACCATCTTGTAACTTTGTTAAACATCTTTGCAAGACTAAGACTGTGCACATGCTCAGTGTGGTCTGGGCTGCTTAGGGATCGTCATAAACAAAGCTGCTTGAGTTCTGCATGGCTGGGAAGTAAGGCGGGGGCTCCCCCTGCTGTTCATGAGTATGATTGTTTCCCTGCTCAGCAGTTAGGGACCGTCTGACAATTCCTATCCACAGCAGTAAATGAAGGGAGAATTTCACTGCATACAGTCAGGTTTCTTATAAAAACGGTACACATTTTTTAATTAAAGTATATTGGAGATAGGTTTCTTTTTCATTAAAGAAAGTAAAAATGGGATTTTATTTTTTTGCCTTTACATGCCCTTTAAGGGGGGTTCTCTGCCCTTCAGTCTGGAGAGAAAAGACCCACTGCAGTTTTTCACAGTGCAGGGCACAACTACACTTAGTAAATGAACCACATTCTGTTCATGGGTGCTCCGACAAAATGATTATTAAGTCCTATTAGTTCTCCTCCAAATGGAAAAAAATGAAAGATATATTTATATATATTAACTTGTACTACAGGGCACATGTGGTCAGCACCTTTAAATCGTAAACAGGAACTACAGTTAATTAACAGCTCAACTAGATGTTGACTTATAAAGTAACAGTAAGCTTCCAAATTGTGTTCAATACGTTCATGAGATTTTAAAGTCTCGAAGTCCATTGCTTTGCACACCTCTTAAGGGTAATGAACTAAAGTACCCTGCTAGCATAATGGCCTGATCCTAAACGCATGTTATAGACAAATATTGAGGCACGTTATAATTAGGGACAAGCAAACATTTTGCACGCTACAGTTCCACTGTGAAATTCCCGCTTTCTCCAGTTTCCCAAATCCCTGCTGGAATTTTGCCATGTGGTCTGTCTGCTAAAGCAAAAAAATGCTACTGCTTTGCAGTCTTGAAAGGCAATTGTATTCACTACGGTGCATAATGGATTACAAAAATGTCACCCTGATTTAAAGAATTTACTGATGAGGATATCTTAGCATATTTTTTTTTTTTATAAATGACAGTTGTAGCTTCTCTAAGGACTCTGGGAGGCCCAGTTATCAACAATCTCTTAAAACTTTAAAACTTCAGGTTTTTAGGATAATTACAAGAGAAAAATTCAAAAACCTCTAAAAAAAAGCCCAACAGGATTAGTGCAGCACCCAATGACTTCTTTAGGACCTCAACTGCTTTTATTGGAGAAGTTTTGTTTTAGAGTTTTCCACGGGCTTTGGAGAAATGTTTTAAAAACTCGATTTTTAGAAAAAAACAAGGAAATCCAAATGTTATTAAATAGGCCCCTAAATAAATTAATTGTTCTCTCAAATTGATCTTTCCTCTAGGCTTGTGATTAGTGATGCAGCAACAAAATTGCTAAATTTTACTGAAATCCATTGGAGTCAATGGGAAGGCCATATTTAACGGCAGTTAAGGACGGTGGCAGACAGGGAGATTAGTTGCCTAGCGACAAATCTTCTCTATGGCGGACGACTAATCTCCCCCAAATGCGGGATGGCATACGAATCTCTTCAATTTCCGAAGTTTAAATCCAAAGTGATTCGTATGCCTTCCCGCTGACGATTCGTATTCTTGCCGGTAAGATGGCATACGAATCTCTTCAATTTCCGAAGTCGCCCAAAGTTTATCCAAAGCGATTCGTATTCCATTTAGCCGGCAAGAATACGAATCGCCAGCGGGATGGCATACGAATCGCTTTGAATTATGCGGGCATTACGGGCAGATTAGTCGCCGGTAGTAGAGAAGTTTTGTCTCTGGGCGTCTAATCTCCCTGTCTGCCACCCTAAAGTGTATTTATCTCTACAATAGCATATACATTGTCCTACCTTGTTAAATAAGCTCCTTTCCTCCATTCTACAACTGTTCTTTATAGAAAAAAAAGGCTGCCATGATGCCAATTTTTCCAAACCTGGTACCCAGTGAGCCCCTTAGATAAACCAGCGGAGGCCCTCCCATTGGCTGATGTGGAAAACAAGGGGTCAGGGGCGTAACTACAGAGGAAGCAGACCCTGCAGCTGCAGGGGGTCCAGGAGGTTTAGGGGCCCCATGAGGCCCTACTTAATGAGCATTTTCAATATATATTGGTAAAACAGGACAACCTCTGGATATTTTGGGGGCCCTAAAATAAATTTGCTGTGGGGCCCAGTAACATCTAGTTATGCCACTGCAAGGGGTGCATAATGATGTCTGCTTTTTTTCTGTTTCTCACCCGTTGCAATAGACCCCCCTTTGTTTGTTTCTCCAAAACAGAAATTCTACCGCAGATTCGCGAAACTATCCTGTCCAAAACCACTCCCCTCACTTTCTGATCTATTTTGAGTAAATTCTAGCTGCAGTAATATATTTCAAAAATGAGTTTAGAACTGCATTTTCATCTCATTATGCAAAAACAGCTTTTTTATGGACATTTGCTTTAATAAACATGTTTGCACGGCTGGTCATGTGCGTGGGCTGGCAAAATAATTGCTGCTTCTTACCACCGACTCATCTGCCCTTCTTTGCCATCTGCTTCTCGGCTTAAGTGTACGGAACACCGATCTTAGATTGTGGTTTTATTAAATGGATCTTTAGAGGGTGAGCTCAGCTGAGCAGGTTCCTCTTTGACTCTTGTATTGGTTATCAATTTTATTTTTGGATGTAGCCTGCGTGCTTGGGGAGCACACCCGCCCATCGTACAGCACTGGGGAATATGGTGATGCTTTATAAATAGGGATGCACCGAATCCAGGATTTGGTTCAGGATTCAGCCTTTTTCAGCAGGATTTGGCCTATTCCTTCTTCCCAGCCGAACTGAACCTGAATCCTAATTTGCATATGCAAATTAGGGGTTGGGAGGGAAATCGCGTGATTTTTCTTCACAAAATCAGAAAGTAACAAAGTGTTTTCCCCTACCCATCCATAATTTGCATATGCAAATTAGGATTTGGGGGTTCAGCCAAATCCAATATAGTGGATTTGGTGCATCCATATTTATAAATCCGTAATGCGTAATGTATTCATGATATTCATAATAATAAATGTAATGCTAATAATAATAATAATGAGGTATCTACTTTTATTATTCATCGTGTTTAGCTGGCACAATGTTTGTGCATTATACATGTGTATATGGAGCTTCCAGGCACAGCACAGGAATAAACTGAATGGTTGTCAGAAATCACTCAATCCCATAAAATCAGCATTGATTACTTTTATCTCGAACCAATTTCAGTCCTGTTACACTCCATTGACTGAGGGTCTATTGTTATCGGTTGGGAATATGTTAAAACCAAAATGAATTACAAGGCACTGGCAATTGAAAGGGAGTAGTGCACAAAAAAATGGTTTATCCTCAAATAACCTGTCAGTGAAAGGAAACATTAAATGAGCTTTAAAGAGCAACTAAAAACATCTTTTTTTTGCACATGAATAGAGTTGATGCACCAGTTCCCCCATATGTGAAGTAGTAGTCAGCACCGCACGTTCCTCAATGCCACTTCCCAGCTGTCATAGAAACAAACTCCACATTAGTAGGCACCAATTTTAATTTCCTTAAAACCACCTTTATTGACAATCAAGGGCACATTACAATGGTCTGCACAGTAACGATGTTGGCAGCAAATGACCCTAGATGGATAGTTGCGCTGCTGTCTCATAAAGTGAAAGTGAAAGTAGTTCTATACATGGCACCCAAGTGGGACATCACTCTAAGCCAATTTATACTCATTTCTGTTTGAGCTTGGCTCGTGTCAAAACTGTCGCGGATCAAAATTATTCGGACGCCCATTGACTTTAACGCCGGCTGCAAAATTGATGCGGGACAAATTCGCCCATCACTAGCTACAACTCCCCAACTCAGATATCATAGCCGGCGGGCACTCTTACTTAACTTTGGCACGGAGCACATATCTTTAATAACAACTATTGAGTTATATACCGGTATGGGATCCGTTATCCAGAAACACATTATGCAAAAAGCTCTCATTTATGGAAAGGCTGCCAGTTTATCCAAACTTTTAAAAAATTGTTCCTTTATTCTCTGTAATAATAAAACAGTAGCTTGTACTTGATCTAAACTAAGATATAATTAATCCTTATTGGAAGCAAAATCAGCCTATTGGGTTTATTTAATGTTTACATAATTTTCTAGTAGGCTTAAGGTACGAAGATCCATTATGCGGAATACCTGTATTAGAAAGTTGGTTGTTTTAAAGGATTTTTCAGAATTCCTAAACTTGCCTTTCATTCCCTTGAGAACACAAATCCTAAGCCCTTTTGGGGTGAGACAGTTTTTTGGTAATTAAGTTTCCAATCTAAATGGCAGTCACATTAGTCAGTGCTGCCTATAGGGAAAGTAAATATACGTTTAAAAGTCTTCTTTCACTTGGGGGTGCCAAATGTTGGGCACTCCCAATGGATTGCATTTAATTACCTGAAACCCCATATTCCAGCAAGCACCACAGATCGCTTCTCCTCTGGCTTCCTGTTTCTTTAACTGAAAAGTCGGCTATTTAGTTCTACTGTGCATGTGTCTGCCCCGGGAAATTTGAAGAAAGAAGAAGCCGGAAGAGGAGCTCTCCGTGGTGCTCACTGGTATAACCCCGGGCCGGTGCAGTTTTCTGCTGATAGGAGCACCGGCCCAGGGTTTCAGGTAAGTCAATACAATCACTTGGTGGTGCCTAACATTTGGCACCCCCAAATGAAAGAAGATTTTCCTTCTCCATTAAAGGTCACTCTCTCCCTGTAAATGCAACCTTCCTTCTGTAACTATGCTTGTACCATGGCATGTTTAGCTAATTTCTCACCAAATGCCCAATGATAAAGTTGGCCATACACAATAAGATCTAGCCCTAGCGCCAATTGATCGGATTACAGTAAAGGAAATGGTTGCCAAGAAAAATCAAACCTGCCCGGTCAGTATCTGGCCAATTTTTGGCCTGATATCGATTGGGGAGACCCATCGGAACGCCCAATACACAGGCAGATAAGATGCTGAATTGGTCTAAAGGACCGATTAATTTGTCAGTGTATGGAGACCTTAAGTTGCATCCGTGCTGGTTGTAAAGGGGTTGGTGTTGTCCATTTGCACTAAGGAAGAGTACTGAAGGCCAAAGCTGCCAGTTGACTAACACTTTCAGATGCTAGCAGAAACAAAGCATGGCGGAAGTAATAAAACAGTAAGATCACAAGAAAACCGAAGGAACCGCTCCAAACTCACACTGCCGTATCTGCTTTCCTTAGTAAGCCGAGTCCACAGCGTCCCCACTGCCAGCACGTATCACAAAAACCAAAGAAGGACGGCACTCCGGTAAAAAAAGCAGTTTTATTGTAGTATCCTGTGGATATTTACAGCCTTACGCATTTCGGGAATAATCCCTTAATCATAGGCATACAAGGTGGGGAGAACCTTCCCTTCATCAGGATGAATGGAGGGTTCTAGGGTTCTTCCCCCCCCCCGAAACATTGATAATTTTAGTAGCATAATAAAAGGGGTCAGCTCCCCAACTGCATAATCGTGTGTGTGTGCGCGGATCAGTTTCTAAATGACCAGCTTTGGCCACATAATGTACAAATAGTACAAGTGCCAGTTTGGGTGCTGCTGGTCTCAATGTTTGTGTTGAAAGGACTGACCAGTTGTAACCTTCTTGTGTATAATTTTTTCAAGACACTTTCAATTTTTTCAGACCTTTTTCTTGAAAACTGAATAAAGCATGCAAATAACTTAAATATTTAGCATTGACTGCAATATCCTTATTTACATGGCAACATGATTGCTCAGAAATAATGTCCGGTACTCTTTTTAGCAAAGTAGTACCGATCAGCAAACGTCTGTCAGTAGCATTTGAGGCTATAATTGTAAACAGACTGCCTTCCACCCTACCCATTCCAACAACCCCTGTGTCTTCTTTCTGAATCCTCCTATCCAAACCAGCACATGCCTGACTTGTATCCCATAATGCACCTTAAATGGTATATGGACAAACTAGATGCGTCTGCTGGTCTTTCTGTCAACATATAAGTTTGTTTCCCCCGTCATCTGAAAGTACTATTTGTCTGGATCCCCATGATTATTATTTCAGATTGAATTTAGGGTTGAAAACTGGTTGGCCTACAGAAATACAGAAGCGAACAAACCCAACGTGAAGGTTTTTATTTGGTCTTACGTGAATAGCAGTCCCATCACCACTAAAGATTAGGCTGCAGTCCCGATACACAGCCAACACCAAAGCATAGGAGATGTCTGGCATCCAACTAATTAACTTTTTTTTTTTTCCTAAAACATTAAATTGGGGTGTGTCATTTTCATACAAATTCTAATTTCCCTCTTGGCAACGAATGACAAACAGAATTATTGGGAGTCTTCCTCCTCTGCATCTTCTAAATTAGGAAGAATGCGATAAACCTATCAACCTAGCCACAGTTCCGCCCAATAGATAATCCAGAAAGCTCCAAATTAAGGGAAGGCCATCTCCCATAGACGTAATTTTATCAGAATTTTTAAAAATGATTTCCTTTTTCTCTGTAATAATAAAACAGTAGCTTGTACTTGATCCAAACTAAGATATAATTAATCCTTATTGGAAGAAAAACCAGTCTATTGGCTTTATTTAATGTTTACATGACTTTCTAGTAGATTTAAAGTATGAAGATCCAGTTACAGGTAGAAAGATCCCTTATTTGGAAAACCCCAGGTCCCTAGGCTTATGGTACAGCCTATACAAATTATAACATCACATGTAAAGCCTTAAACCAGGCAATATTTAATTTACTTATTATTATCATTATTATTATTATTAGCTATTATCACAACCCAAATGCAGGTTTTTACTGTGATTACAAAAATTGGGCATCTCAAAGTTCATGTAGATGTCAGAGAATTTATTTTATTTTTTAAATTCAAGCTATTTTTTAAATTTACGTTTGAAATTAATTTAAAAGTCGGCAGACTTGGAAACGAAGAGTAGAATCCAGTTGTTTTTTTAAGCATAGCGTTTTTGATTTTTTTCCGTAATGAAATATTTTGGAATTTAAATAAAACTGGATAACTTAAATTTTAAGTACTGGATAAGCTTAAGTGGGATCAAATAGAAGTTGCAGCCTAAACTGTGAACAGGTATGGGATCTTGTGAACAAAAATCAGATAACCAGAAAATCTCTGAATTACAAGTAGGCCAAATCTCAGAGTCCATTTTAAAGCGATACTGACACTAAAAAATTAATTTTAGCATATGAATGTACATTAAATGTTACCTATAGGTCATGTTGATAATTTTTTGCTGAGAGGTTTGTTTTTGTAAGTAATTCCTAAGTTCCTAAGCCTGACTCTCTGACACTCTGACTTTGCCAACCTGACTGTCCCATCTCAGCCTGTTCGTTACAGTTTCTAATGCTAATAGACTCCTGCTGCACAAATATGGCAGCCCCCTCATACAGGAACATGGGGGATCAGACAGGTAATGTAAAAGCATCATGCAAATACTTTATGGCAAAGTTAGAAGTAGCTTGCAAAGCCAATATTATAATAGATGTAAAAAAAAAAAAGTTTAATTTCAGGTGTCAGTATCTCTTTAAGCAAATGAATTAATTTTTTTTTAAAAAAAATAATGTTCTTTTTCGCTGTAATAATAAAACACCAGATGGTAACTAAGCAGCATGAATCCATAGGGGTGGCAAACGAATCCTATTGGGTTTATGTAATGTTTAAATGGCTTTTAGCAGACTTAAAGGGCAGCATGGTTGCTTGAAGTACTGGGAGCCTGAGTTCAATCCCAGCCATGACATGATCTACAAAGAGTTTGTATGTTCTGCCCGTGTTTGTCGGAGTTTCCTCTGGGTACTCTAGTTACCTCCCGCATGCCAAAATCATACAAAAAAGTAAATTTCTCCTGATAAAATAGACCTTGCTGTGTGTGGATGTGACAGGGACATTAGATTGTCAGCTCCCCTGGGACAGGGACTGATTTGAATGGTGTATAATCTATGTAAAGGGTTGTGGGAATGTGTCAGAAAGGCCTGGGCGGGAGAGCAAAAGATAAATCTCCCGTGTGCCAATCCCCATTGCTCCGGTCCCAATGTTGAAAAATTGAACAAATAAAAGGGAGGGGACAGGGGCGATGAACTACAGCAGGCCTAGGGGCTCCCGCTGTGTTAATCCGGCCCTTATTAATAGCAGGAGATAACTAGTTATATCCCAGGTCCCAAGCATTCCAGATAACAGATCCTATACCTGTATTGAGTAGGGATGCACCAATCCAGGAATCGGTTCGGGTTTTGGCCTTTATCAGCAGGATTCAGAAGAATCCTTCTGCCCGGGCCAAACCAAATCCTAATTTGCGTATGCAAATTAGGGGCAGGGAGGGAAATTGCGTGACTTTTTGTCACAAAACAAGGAAGTAAAAAAATGTTTTCCCCTTCCCACCCCTTATTTGCATATGCAAATTAGGATTCAGTTCTGTATTCAGCCGAATCTTTCACAAAGGATTTGGGGGTTCGGCTGGATCCAAAATAGTGGATTCGGTGCATCCCTAGTATTAAGCAAAATAATAATAATAAAGAAAATAATAATAATAAGCAGAGAGTCAATAAAGCAACACATGCCAATAACTTAAGTTTATTAGTCAGTCAACAATATTACAAATATTTAAAAATTACTTAATATAAATAGTTGGCAGCAAACTATTCCATTACAGAGTTAAATTACCAGTACAACAGACAGACTGGAGATTTAGACACCTGGAAGATAACAGTAAAATTGAAACTAAATTATTTCAAATTAAAAAAATAAAAATCAAGCTGAAGGCAATCACCTAGTGTCTTTAAAAGCATGGGCTCTTAATTGTATATAGAAAAGAAAACTTGCTTTAATACCCCCAAAAATATAAAATAAATCAACTCAATTATTTGCATATCAAAGAACCTTTAATAATTACAATCCAAACACTCTCCGTAAGCCACTTGTGCCATTCTATACAGAAACTCTGAATTAGAAACTAGTTGCTTTAATAGTACAAAGATTTCAGCTCCAAAAATAATTAAAAATAAAATAAAACTTTAGCAATTAGCGTCATAAAATTATATTTTTTCCCACAAAAAAATACAAAATGATATTAATGACCAGAATATTACTTCTAATAAAAAAAAAAAAAACGGGAGGAAAAAAAAAAAAAAAAAAAAAGAGAAAAAACCCCCCAACAAAATAGAAATATGCATGAAAAAAGTCTCTCCTTTTGTTAGCAAAACACTATCCAAAATAACTACAATCATTTACATCAGTACAAAGATTTCTGGATTTAAAAAATAGTTGCAATGACAAAAGGGGTTATTCTTTTTTTTTTTTTTGACAGTAAAAAATGACACTGTGGATAAAATCTGCAAAATATGCAATGAAAAAAATAAATTTGCATTAAAAAGGTTTACACTGTTTTTTTTTTTATACAAATATTAGAAACAGTATTGCACATCACAACACAGAATCGAGGTTAGTCAGCCTTCCAAAATGTGTTATATTCAAGTTTTGTAGCATCTTTGAGGAGAGGCTTTGTGCAGCCAGATGCAACAGGGATACAATATCAAGTGTTGTCCATTCACAAATATATAAATGCTAAATGTTTCCTTCTTAACAAAAAGTGTGGATTTTTTAAATTTTTTTTCAAAGTTTTTTCCTCCGTAGTCATACCCTTGGGTAGCAATATGCACATAGGGGGAACAAAAGTGAAGCTTTAAAAATATAAAAATACAATCAAAATCAACTAGCAATCTTCTACAAAAATAGTAAAATAAATATGATTTATAAAAAATCCAATACAGTGTTTAACAATTAGAAAATAAGAATTTACTACACGCACACGTACATGCACACAGAAAGCAGGGTTAAGAGAAGCCTTCACTGCTCCACATAGAAGAAAACTTTCTACCACTCTCCTCTTTCCAATTAATATCTTTATTTTTTTTTTTTTGCCGCAATTTTGCTAAGTAGTAAGGGATCTGTTTTTCAATACCTCAATTGTTTTCTGACTTTTTTTTTTTTTTGGGGGTGTTTGTTTCATTTCTCATTCTGTAGTTAAATCAGCTTATTAATAAAAGAAAATAATTTACAAAAAAAAAAAGAAAAACAACTGAGGTATAGCGACTGCTAAAACAAGTGTGCTTCAAATATCCAACAATTATCTTGTCTTAGATCTAAAATATAGTGCATAACTAAGTCAATGATTTTTTTTTTTACAATTTTTTGGGTTAGGCAGGGCGAAAGTTTTTTCAGCCTTCGATCCCAAAAACATTTAGAAGGAGATCTGGTTAAGCAACAGGAAGAAAGAAAAAAGGGGAATTTTTTTTTTTTTTGACAAATAAATTAGAAAAGAAAAGCACTTCTTAGAACAGCATCAATTTCAAACATTTAAAACGTGAACTACGACCACAAAACGGTTAACGTGAGACAGGAATCACATATTTTTACAGTACAAAAAAAGCACGCCGTCGACAACCGATAAAGACCACACATTTTTTCCGTACACAGAAGATTGTCCCAAGGGCTTGCACAGAATACCCTTTTTATTTCTTTTTTTGTCTAGTAATTCTGTGATGAATTGGTAGATTTTGTGGAGTAAAAACTATTTCCTTTGAAACGTTTGTGTGTTTTGGGCTAGTTGCATAACCGCATGACTTATGGAATCTAGAACTCAGTCCTGCACTATAAAATCAATTTTGACGTAATATTTTATGGTCGTCCCTAAAATAATAAAAGAATAGCGATTAAAAAAAAAATAAAAAAAATGATTGTGACTGTCATTAAACTTCCGCGTAACAGGCAGTTAAGTTTTATAAGAAGATACCATTAAAAGAAAAGCCATTATTATATGCAAAAGGAACCATGTTTGTGCATGTCACTGTTGTCTTAAAGGTAGAGGGATCTTGTTATGCAACTAGCCGTCTGTTTAATATTATCTCCATTTTGACTTAAATTATTTCTTTTTTTAACTAAAGCATCAAGCATTTGTATAAATCAGTATACGTAGATAAATAGCCGGCGGGTTATACATTTGGCGACTGATTAAAAGTGTGCTGGCCATCTTTGGTTATTTTATATTTAGAGGAAGTCTTCGACCATTAATATTTTAACGTATTGGGGGGGGAGCTTAAATCGATGCTCTTTTCAACGATAATTAGATTTTTTTTTCGTTTTGATCCTTTTTTTTTTTCTTTTAATGCTACATCACGTCACAAGCATCAGAACTGCACGCCACGACAATTGCACTGGGATTACCATATTAACATCCAATCTTTTAGAAAATTGAAGTCCACTACTGACCAGGACACGAAAATGGCTGCACTTACTGATCTAAAACTAATAGTTTGCATATTGTACACGTGTAAAGGACATTTTTTTTCTTTTCTTACATCAGTCACAATAATGCATGCAAATATGCTTTTTTTTTCCGTTAACAAAATGTTCGTTATTTACTCATGCTACTTGTACCTAGTTTCAAAGCTTTTTTTTTTGTTTTTCTGCAATACCGTATCTGTCGTTAATTAATAGTTCGAGTGCATGCATATGGTGTAGACACGTAGGTAAACATGCATAATTCACATTCTAAAACTATGGCAGTCTAGGCCATATTGTGCTGCATTTTATCTGCAATGCAGTTATCTGAAAACGTTTCAAATCCTGTATTAATAGGTGGCATTACACACAACACCTATATAGCAGCAAAGCTAATACAGCTTATGATTAAAAATGTTTTAAAAATAGCTAATAAATCAGATTATCTTGAGGTATTATTTTCTTGCAAGTCAAAATGGAGAGCAAAAAAAAAAAAAAAAAAAAATCAACCCTAATATTTTTTTTTTTAACTTTACATACACACTGAAAATAGCAACGATAAAAAATAAGCTTTTTTTTTTCTTAGTAGCAGACATATTCCATTTTCACTATTTATTTGCTACCTTTGGTAAATTACTGGGGCTGATCTTGAAGTTAAAAACCCATGTGTAGAAATAAGTGCACGCTTCACCCATAAATATAGCAGCAGACTGCCCCTACGCAAAAAACATTCCCCATATCTAGTTTAGCATTACATATAAAAAAAGAACTTGGAAAAAAATATATATATAAAAAAAATTCTGACATGAAAAAATATCACAAAAAATTAGAAAGCCTGAGATGTAGGGTTTTGGTGAAAAACAAGAGGCTTAGTGTTTTGGCTGCTGATAACGATGCATGTATTGAGGGTTGGGTGGGGGGAGCAGAAGAATGCACTTATTTCTTCTGCACTTAAATATCGTCAAAACCATTAAGCCGCATGCACCCTTTTCTCAGTAAGAAGTGGGCAAAGCTATGCTTAGTTCCAGCGGAAGTGGATCTGGCGAGGCCGGTCAGCTCCTTCCTTCACCAGAGGCTTGTGGAATTCTCGGCCTGCACGAGAGTGGATATTCGCCCAGCAGAACTCGCAATAATACTGCAGGCAAGTGACATTGGCACAGAAAAATGGAGCAAACTTTCCACCACAACGGGCCCCCTGGCATTCGTCACACATCTGATCATCCAACACGTATGGCTTCACCTCCACCTATAATGAGAAGATAAAACATGTCCGTTATTTAGCATCTAGTTGTGTTCCAAGCTATGACCTTACCCTCTGCAACTATGGATTCCATTTGGTCACCAGTAAGGTCAAGACATGTCCCCAAACCTGTATTATAGATACAGTTTTATAGTTTATCCAATCCTATTTATCCATCTCATTGCCAAATATTGACTTGTTTTTGTTGACCTGGCCAAATGAGCATACCTTTTTGGGCTGGCCAGTTTAGAACAAATCTCAGTAGGCAGGAGATAACACCTAGTAACACAGATGCTAGGGAGCTACATGAAAATCACTATACATTAGTCTTAATATTTTATATAGGCAGACACAGAAAATAACGAGAAGCAGTGATCCCCAACTAGTGACTCATGAGCAACATGTTGCTCTCCAACCCCATGGATGTTATTCCCAGTGGCCTCAAAGCAGGTGCTTATTTTTGAATTCTTGGCTTGGAGGCAAGTTTTAGTTGCATAAAAAACAGGTGTACTGCCAAACAGAGTCTCCTGTAGGCTGTCAGTCCACATAGGGGATAGCAAATAGCCAATCACAGCCCATATGTGGCATCCCCAATAACAGTTTGCAGTTTGTGTTACTCCCCAACTCTTTTTACATTTGAATGTGGCTCACTGATAAAAAAAGGTCAGGGATCACCAAGGAGAAGGGTTTGTATTCCTTTGACAGCTGTAGATCTATAGAATATTATTTTACTGGTGCATGCCAAGTCAAATATATAATATATAATATAAAGACTTTGTATTTATTGCTCTTTAAAGGATAATTCAACCCATAGTTTAAAAAAAACCCTCCCACCTACCCTGGGTAGTCCCCCCTCCCCCCCAGCCTACCTTCCCCCCCCGGGGGAAAATCATTTTTTACTCAGCCCTCTGTGCAGATTCTGAGCTTGGAGTTCACGGCAGCCATCTTCTATTTCTCCGGTAATCTTCGTGTATTGACAGCATTTTCGTCACATGCGCAGTTGGAGTAAATTTCCGGTCCCGAACAACTGCGCATGCGACGAAAGTCACGGAAATTTCAGAAAAATTTTCGTGACTTACAGCACATGAGCAGTGGTTTGGGACTGGAAATTTACTCTAACTGCGCATGTGACGAAACTTCCGAAAAAGACAGAAGAAAGAGGATGGCGCCCATGAACTCCCGTGGTCAGAATCTGCACGGAGGGGTAAGTAAAAAATTAGGGGCATTTGCCGGGGGGGGGATTTATAACGGATTGAATTCTCCTTTAAACCCAATGATAAAAATGGCAAAAAAAAAAAGGAAAGAGCTGTAGGCAAGCGAGACCTACAAATAGAGCAAGATTTTTCAAAAAGAAAGAAACGTACCCTTTTATCAATGTCACCATGCTGGAGCTGAACAAATCGAGCGCTGATGGCTGCAATGTAGCTCTGCTGATTGGAGAATGCAACTCGCCCAGCTCCCTTGGGATACTTTAGCTCTGGATCCGTATCAATTCCTGCATAACAAACTCCTCCATAGAGGCGATCCATGATCATAGCTAGTTCCACTGTAAAGAAAAGAACACTCGTTACCATTGGCGAAGCACAACTTTGTTGTTTACCCCACTGTATATCTCTGACCGTCTATCGTTGCTGGCAGTTGAAATTCGGCAAGATGGCAGTCATGTAACAATCACAATTCTATACGGTTTGACACATTGAGCTGTTGCCCAAACCCTTTTGCATTCATTCTAATCTGATCAATATGATGATCTGGTTTATTGTTGCAGTTACATACTTTATCTTGTAGTTAATGTAAACTGAAATTGCAGTTTCTTGGGAGAAATCAATTAGACACACAGTTGGGATGGATGCAACTATACAATATCCTACCAAAAGAAAAGCAGTTTTGCATGAGAAAGCCTCTGATGCAAGGTAACCTTACAACTAGGGCCAACTCCATGGGAGAGAAACAGTTTAGTTGCCTTGACTACTTTTGTTTCATTGTCGATGCGAGTGTGAATACTGTTGTGTTTATAAAAGATCAATAAACAGAAAAAAATAACTTGCTACCAGAGATCTTTGTTACACAGTATAATATCTATGAGTAGAAAATGAGTGGGTGGAAAACAGAATGCATATTAATACACTGTACGCGACAGAAGTAACTGAACAATGAGTACTTTGTGTCAGTCGCACATATACAAAGCCAACACTAAACTTTTACACCCATGTAAACGGAAAAGAAACAGACAAAGCTACTCTACAGATTGTTATGCAAGGGGTGAAAGAATCTGGGTGTTGGAATCAGGGCTTTCAGGAATGATTTTAGAGACGATCACTATTGCTACTACAGGCACCATCTCTCCCTACTATACCTGCTATCCCACAGTCACACTCCCTTCCCAGAGACTATTATCCACTGTTACTATAGGCACCATCTCTCCCTACTATACCTGCTATCCCACAGGCACACTCCCTTCCCAGAGACTATTATCCCACTGTTACTATAGGCACCATCTCTCCCTACTATACCTGCTATCCCACAGTCACACTCCCTTCCCAGAGACTATTATCCACTGTTACTATAGGCACAATCTCTCCCTACTATACCTGCTATCCCACAGTCACATTCCCTTCCCAAAGACTATTATCCCACTGTTACTATAGGCCCCATCTCTCCCTACTATACCTGCTATCCCACACTCCCTTCCCAGAGGCTGTATCCCTAGTGCTACTATAGGGATATGTTGCTAAATAAACTTTCAAAAATCCAATTACAGACTAATGCATTAAGTTCTCCATGAACTTTTTATAATTATAGTCCTTACCAGCTCTCAGTGGCCGGGGAACACCCCCAACAAATATAGTCTTCCGCGGATCAAGAGGTTGTGATCCATCCATCACAAAGTCGCTGTCACTCAAGTTCCAAGGTCGAATCTGAACCTGTTTAGAAAGGAACAGGTGAACATTTACTAGTAATATGTGTTGTATGATGTTTTAGATTTATTTATTGTAATTACTCTATGTAACCCCTGTAAATCCTTTTGCTCTCACACTTTTCATAAACTTTCATAAACAATAACCAACCACACTTTTGCTTATTACCGCTAACTGGGAGCCCAGAATTTGGTGTGCATAGGACTGGTGTATAAGCAGAGGGGTACAGTAATAAACTGCTACAACTCAATTCAGATTACAGCTGCAGCTTTCATTTAAAGGGACAGAGATATAATGAGAGACTGCATTACTTAGAATTACCAAGAATACAGAATTAAAATTAAATCTAAGAATAGAATAACCTAGTTCAAATTACTTTCAAACAAACAAGCTATTCTCCTTTAATTCTTTAAAACCCTGCATGGCTGATTCCTACTGCCTGGAAAACCGCTCTCTTTACTCACTGGCTTGTCCTTGATGGTAGGGCTTGAAACACACAGATAGAGTTTTCCTTCTTCTTCAATGCAAGCTTCAATCAATGCCTGAACGGAAGTTTCCTCTTGGAAAAGAAGGAACGCGTATCCTGCAGCAATGGAAACACAAAGCACCATTATACTCACGCTGGAAACATTCTCACCCACAAAATGGCACAGATAATAAGGAACAAGTCAAATACTGCCAATAAGGTGAAGATAAAAAAAAAACCTGCTGTGGTCTTGTATGAGCAAATCTGTTCCATAAAAACACCAGTTATGGATACACTAATTATTATAGTACAATGTCTACATGTATTTATATAGCTCCAACATATTCCACAGCACAAGTATTATTAATATGGAGTTATTAGGATCTCCAAATGACCATAAACTATATTCCCGGTTACTTGGCTTATATAGCCTTAGGGATTTGTACTAAAAGAATATGAAGTCTACTGTACACATTATTGCAGCCAAGGAAATTGGCTTGTGTGCGACAAAAGGCTCTGTGATTCCTGAATGATTCGACTTTCTTTTTTTTTTGAATCGTTACAATTTAGATCATCTCCTTTATAAAATGATGCCTGGACAATATTCTATGCCTAAGAGGAAACCTCCTATAGGGCTTTCATATATCTGTCACTGTATGTGCCGATGGGGGCCCTGGAAAAATGTTAGACCTCGAAATGGGGATTGAACTAGGGATGCACCGAATCCGCTATTTTGGATTCGGCCGAACCCCCGAATCCTTTGCGAAAGATTCGGCCATATACCGAACCGAATCTGAATTTGCATATGCAAATTATCGGTGGGAAGGGGAAAAATTTTTTTACTTCCTTGTTTGGAGACAAAAAGTCATGCAATCTCCCTCCCCACCCCTAATTTGCATATGCAATTCGGTTCGGCTGAATCCTGAATCTATGAAAAAGGCCGAATCCTGGCCAAATCCTGAACCAAATCCTGGATTCGGTGCATCCCTAGATTGAACTGAAGGAGTCAGGCAACCAATGCTGTAGAAGCCACACACAGCAACACAACCCAGGTCTTGCTATGGTGTAAGGCACATGAGGGGATATTCCCTCTGTCCACCTTTAAAAGATACAGGTCCTTGCTATGAGGCAATAATGTGCAAGCAAGAGTGATCCTGCTTTATATATTCTTCCCTCTGTGTTAATTGCCTTTGGGCTTTTGCCTGGTATGCAATTATCATAATAAGAACAGTACTTCTGGCAGTCTTATATTCTCCTATGGCCAAGACTATGGCCAAGACAGTTCCCTTTCCAAAGTGAAATGATCTGTTAGCATCCTAACACGGAAATCCCAGCAAAGGTGTCTGACCAAAAGCTTTAGCAGCTCAGGGCTCTCCAAATGGAGGCCGGCCAGCCAAGAGAATTTTATAGCCCCTCAAACCAGTACATACGTTCCACTGGCTTTTTTTTTTTTGCACAAAATCAGCATTTTATTCCACCCTGACAAAATAGAGGGGAGGTGGACATTTTCCCTTTGTTGATTGGACAAACCACTCCTAATATTATACATGCTGTATAAAAAACAGTTAAGAGGAGAAAGGGTAAACTTGCCTAATGCAGGAAGTAGCCCCCAATTTCCAAGCATCTCTGGTATTAAAGCTCCTAGTGCTTTCTTAGCTGTGGAGATAATGTCTAGAGAGCCTGAATCTGCCCAATACTGCACACAGTTACAGCTTTGGCATCCACCTATCACTAGGCACAGGGGGATTAATTGAGCCTAAGAAAATGCCAGGAGCTTAGCTTTAAGGTAAAGAAAAGGCTAAAATTAAGTAAGCTTAAAGTAATACTGCTCTGAGTACTCTGTCGAAAGAAACACAGTATTTCTTTCCTTCTATTGTATATACATGGGCTTCTGTATCAGACTTCCTGTTTTCAGCATAAACCTGCAGGGCTAGGGCTTGAGCATGCTCAGTTTGTGCCTCTCTCCCTTCCCTGCTGTAATATGAGCCCAGAGCCATGAGCAAGCAGGGAAAGACTAAGACAGGAAGTGATGTCATACCAAGCCAATATGGCAGCTGCTATCCTAAACAAACAGAAAGAGCTTCTACAGCAGGTTTATTCAGGTATGGTAAAGCATTCTGCAGAAAAAATATAGTGTTATAGCTTGCACTATTGTGACTTATCTATTGGCAATAAACTACTTCAATAGCTTTCCTTCATCTTTTAAAATAGTTCAACAGTGGGCACAGGCCTAAAGGATATCAAAATTAAAGATTAATTCAACAGATGAATCCTATTTCTATGGCTTATTTTGGCCAGGGGAGCATTCACAAGGGTAACTCAACTCAAGGTTTGTAACTCTGCTTGCTGCAATATTATATCTGGGCATACAGGGGGCAGTATGAGTCCCCCCCACCCCCTTGCCCAAGAGTTTGTGGAGACATGGTTAAAAAAGAAATCCATCTGTTGGCCACTTCATGAAATTCAGAGCTGCTGAAAAGTCCCCAGCTGTCCAGCATGGAGCAGCCTTGCAAAGGGCAACCAGATCAGCTATTTATAAACGGAAGGTTCAAATTAGCCAGTCTGCTATAGGTTCGCAGAAGTCTGCAAGGATTATTTAAAGGCTGCCACACCGCCATAATGCCAGGCATTCCCAGGGTATAGAATATGCACTCCAATGTTAAACAGAGACGACTCCAGATCCGTCGTCATTTTAGGAAATAGGAAATCATACAAGGGGACATACCAATGCTGCTTTTAATAGCCCTTACATTTACAAATAAATTAATGGTTAATGCATATTGTAAAACAGTTAGAAATATATTTATACAAACATGGAGGTGTTTCTTCCAGGGTGTGAAAAATGTACGAGTTGCACAACTAAAAACAGCTGACGGGTATTAGGGGATTCTGGGAGTGGCACTGCTCAAGGGTGGCATTTTTGACAAAGCTATTTGGATGCAAGACAGAATTATAGGCAAAAGTGAAACATTCAGGGGGTTATTTATTAAAGTCCCAATGCCAAAAAAAAACCCCTAAAAATTTGTGGGTTTTTCTTTTACTTTATATGAATTTTTAGTGGGGAAAAAAAACCTAATTTTTTGGGATTTATTATACCCCGAGGATGTAAAAATTCCAAATCCGAAAATCCTGCATCTCAGAACTGCCAAGGTTGCAAGTCAATGGGAGAAGTCCCGAAGATGACGAGTTTTCCCTGCACAGGAAATTGTCAGGAAAATGTATTTATAAATAAGGGGAAAAGCCCAGTGCAGATTTGGCCGGAGTATTTTTCAGAAAATAATGAGAAATTCGGACTTTGATAAATGGGCCTCTAAAGCTGGCCATACGTGGGCATTAAAAGCGGTCGACAGAGTGGCCAGCTTATTGGCTGACTGGCTTCCTCGATCGATATCTGTCCGAAAGTCAGGCAGACGTCAATCTGGCAGGGATAAAAATCCCGTTGGATCACGGACCACATCTGTTCCTTGATGCGGTCCCGCCCATTATGATCCGATCGTGGGCCCTCAGCCGATATAGCCCACCTCAAGGTGAGCATCTGGGAGAGATCCACTTTGCGGATCTCTGTTAATGGCCACCTTAAGTGTCTGCCTGCCTTTATCTCTATTGGACAAAACAGGCCTTAGCTTTGTATTAAAGAGAACAATTTACAAGGAGAGATTTATCTATGAAATTTGATCTTCTAATTTCCTAGCATGTAATTATGTTCCTCTTTTGAAAAAAAAAAAAACAAAAAAAAAACCATACAAATAACTGATAAAATTCTTCAAGAGCGGCTTTAATCTGCCTATATCAGGAGCACAAAGGAACAGAACAATAAATCCTACAGTTAGCACAGAGAAAGGCTCAGCAGGCTCTCCGGGTGCTAACGAACAAAGCAATCAGCGGCTCCGCGTGCAGAGATTGGGAATGTACAAGGCGTTTTACCTTTAGGTGGAAAGTAGGATTTGCTTTCTGCTTTGTGGGGCCAATCAACCACTAAGGGGCCAAAACGGCGGAAACTGGCGGTGATCTCATCTAGGAAAAAAAGGAAAGATATCGTTAGCCATTACTCTTTTGGAGATAAGGGAGTATGTGAGCAAAGAGACTATAGAATTATAAGCATTAAGCAAACATATCAATGGAAATTGATTACAGAACTAAAGGAGGAAATACTTAAAGGACCAGTAAAATCAAAAAAATGAAAAGGAAAGACCATATAATGTATTGTTCTGCACTGGTAAAACTGGTGTGTTTGCTTCAGAAATACTACTATTGTTTATATAAACAAGCTGCTGTGTAGCCATGGGGGCAAACATTTAAGCACATAGTAGATAACAGATAAGCTCTGTAGCATGCAATGGGATTCTTCAGAACTTATCTGTGCTCTACTGTGCCTTTGCTCCGTTTTCAGCTTTGAATGGTTGCTCCCATGGCTACACAGCAGCTTGTTTATATAAACTAGGGATGCACCGAACCCCGAATCCTTCTGGCCGGCTGAACCGAATGCTAGTTTGCATATGCAAGTTAGGGGTGTGGAGGGAAATCACGTGACTTTTTGTCACAAAACAAGGTTCGGTATTCGGCCGAATCTTTCCAAAATAGTGGATTTGGTGCATCCCTAATATAAACTATAGTAGTCTTTCTGAAGACAAACACCAGTTCTACCAGTGCAGCACAATACTACATGATATTTTCATCAATTTAGGACACTTTAATTTTTTGGTGTTACTGTTCCTTTAACATTATTGTGAAAGGGAAAGCGAGTGCATGTGATTATTTTATATCTGTTTTTTCCCCTTTTAAAATATATTCACCTTCAGACTTGCGAGCAGTTATCTTACTCCATTAGGTAAACATGGACATTATACAGGTATAGGATTGATTATCTGGAATGCTTGGGAGGTGGGGTTTTCCGGATAAGGATCTTGCCATAATTTGGACCTGATAATTATCATTTAAACATAAAATAAACCCACCAGGACTATTTTCTTCCAATATGGATTTATGCAGCTTAGTTATCATCAAGTACAAGTTAAGATTTTGTTATTACGGAGAAAAAGGAAATCATTTTTAAAAGTTAGAATTATTTGCTTAAAATGGAGTCAATGAGATATGGCCTTACAGTAATTTAGAGCTTTCTGTATAACTGGTTACTGGATAATGCAGTTTAGGTTAAAGGCTGATCTGACCTCACTGAAAAACAACTGCACTTGAGTTCTCATATAGAAAAGAACACTGTATGTTCAGGGATCTAACTTAATTCTTAAACAAATTCTATATTCAGGACAACCTTTCCTTGTTTAACTCTACCCCACACACATACAATCCCACCAACAGAGACGGATCAGTGTCTGCAATGATCTCATTTGCGGTACATTTTCCATTAGAGAAGACCACTCGTGAGAGGCAGAAAATCATGTTAGTGCATGAGAAACAAATGCGACAGTGTTAGAATAGGGGCAAAACAGAGATGTGAATATCAGAAAACGACTCCATTGTTGGCTTCGACGTTGTAAACAAAATCCCTTTTTTTATTATTTCATTATAGTCATTGAAGTCAGCCCGCATCAATTAACAAAATATATGCAGGAAAAAAAAAAAAATGGTGTACATTTTCTGAAACAAATGCACGGGTTATTTTCCCTTATTTATCAGTACATTTTCCTGAAAAATCACAGTGCTGGAAAAAAACTCGAAAAACTAGCAAAAATCGTAAGAAAATTTTAATCATATAAATTTCAGATTTGCCGCCCTAAAAATCCTATTTTTATATATTTTATATATCTTCCGATTTTTGCATGAAATCCAGCGCAGATCCGCATATCTACGGGACTTCTAACAATGACTTACATACAACCTGACAGGTCTGAGATGCCAGGTTTCTGACTTTTTCCATCTTCGGGTATAATAAATCTTTTTATTACTAACACTTTTATTATTTTACTAAAAAATTGGATTTCGTAGTAAAAAAAACTAAAATTTTTTTTCGAGTTTTTGGTATTCAGACTTTAATAACGCCCTTAAAGTTAAATGCTGGAATTGCAGAACACTACCATTCAAGTGATACATTGGAGGCTAATAGCAGGGATAGTTTGGCACTAAATGTGAAAAGTTTTTGCAAAAACCTATAAATTTCCTTCCGATATCCTCTATCTATGCTAAATTGTAGATTTTATTGTTAATGGAGAGAAATTTGAGCATACTATGTTAGTAGAGGGTAGGTCCCACTCCTTGGCATCATAGGCAACAATTAAAAGAACTCACCTTCATCAATATCTGGTGGAAGGCCACCGACAAACACCTTCCTTGAAAAGCGCTCGATACGCTCCCCGTTCTGGTGTCCAGAATAGCAATTGGGAGAATTCAGAACCCCAACTTGGTCATTATGTCCATCATCCAGCAATCCATCGTCTAAAGGGAACAGGGAAGAGCGTCCTGAAAAGGAATGAGAAAATGGTAAGAATGTAATAATTACATCATGAATGTACAGAAAATTATATATAGATCAGATAGATAGATATAGCTATATGAACAATAGGTTTTGCTGTTTACAGATATGATGATGACAAAACAGGTTTCCTGACCACTGGGCGGAGAAGGTTGCAAAATGCAACATAAGCTGGAAACAGACGCAAAGATCTGATCATACGAATCGAGGATTCATACAATTTTCGGACCGCGTGTGGAGAGTCGACATTTTTCGTCCGGCGGAAATCGGTCGATTCGAGTTTTCAGGAAGGCTGCAAACAACTCCAAATTGATCACAGGACGTCTTCCATCGACTAAAACAGCAATTCAGCAGGTTTTAGGTGGAGAATAGTCAAATTTGAGTTCTTAAAGGGCCTGTGTATGATAAATCTCAAAAATCAAAATCGATTTAAAAAAAAAAAAAACTCGAATCGATTTTTAACAATTCCCTAGTCGAATTTGACATTTTTGCCCATTAATAAAAACTCTCATAATTCGAATTGTAACTTAAACGCTTGATAAATCTGCCCCTACGTGTTATATCTTGTGCATGTATACATGCCAAACAGGTATTTCTGCTCTAACCACAATGGGTTAAATACTACCAGTGAGAAAATACAATATTCTGTAGTTTTCATTGCCCTGAAAACCCCTGTAACTAAATCAGGAGATACTTTTAGTGCACTGAAGGTCATATATCTGTGGTTAAGGACAGAGCTGAGCCAAGTAATTATAAAAAATGACTTGGTTTGGCTTTCATACAGAGCTAATGAAACATTGAAAATAAAGATAAATGCAACTAATACTGCATACAATTAAACCTAGCACAAAAGGACAAAATCACCTCCTTGGGGTGGTCATTTGCCCCCACCTAGATGTTGTCCAAAAAGCAGGACGCATTTTGTGTAAAAACCCTGAAGGTTCATAGCCTTTGACTACGGGTTTTTATCTGAAATGCGTCCGACTTTTTGGACCACAGCAGTCACACGTTTTTAATAAACGAATAAAAGACTGTTTTAAATGTAAGAGAAAGAGTGCGGCCTATTTTCTTTTTTGGTTAGTGTCGCAATGTTGGAGCTCTGCGTTCGATTGGTGAGCATCCTTCTCTCCTGGTTCCCTCCATAACACATACAGGCGCATGCAAGGGGTGAGTCTGTGAGGGTATTTTTTATTAATCACCAAACCCCAAAACTAAAATTTTTTCAGGGCTACAGACTGCTAAGATCACAACACAGTGCACAGCACCCCAACTATATTTTAGGGGATACAGTGGCCTGTCTTTGGCTTTAGAGATAAAAAACACATGCCTGAAAATCCTATATGGGTAATACCATTGAAATTGCTGTACAAATTCACACAGGTTTGCATCAACATCTTCATATACTGACTGGGGGCAGAATGGGGCCCCTCGGAGGAGAAGGTGATAAACGAAACACTGCTACTTGTGCCCAAGAACTGCTTGTCAAATGTTGCTGGTTTGACCCGGGGCAAGTATTTATGTGGCCATTTGTTGGCTACATTTCACAGAGGCAGGTGGGGGCTAGTGTTTCAGAAAGCTGCAGCCCCCTCAAGGCATATGCTGACCAGAGAGCCAGAGCTACCAGCTGGGCCACATGCTCGAGAGAGCAGGAATGTGCTCCGGAGCAAATGCTTAATGCTGCAAAACATGTTCTGCTAAATTTAAGCCCACAGCTTGGGAAGGAACACTACAGGCTACACTGCAGCACCGGGGAGTAGAGACACGAGACATTGTGGTTTGTGTGGTCGGCTGTATATTTGAGATTGATATTTATAGCTGCAGCCTGTGGGGGAACAAGAAAAGCAGCCAAGAACCAATGTCAAGTGATTCCTGTGGGAAGTACACAGTGACCCGCGGCGATCTATTCAAAGGGTAGCGTCCCACCGAATGGTTTGAAGCTGGACAAGTTAGCTATAAAGCCTGATCTCTATCATACACGAATCAAAGTCATTTTACACCAAATAAATATATCCAATGTTAATGAATCATTCCATTAGGCAACATGAATAGCTCTGTTCAGTCAGTACTTGGTGAATTCATAAACAGACATAAGGGCAATGGTTTACAATTTGGGCAAGGGACGAATATCTTAAATCACTGATGGAAAGTTTGCTTTCCAGACTTAAAAATGGTCCTTACCATTCCTTTTGATAAAACAAATTAGTTTCGATACTCTGTATTCAGCACAAGAAATGTGCACCCAAACAATGGATCCTAAAGGGATTGTCAACCCCCAAAAAATAATTATTTGCCTAGCAAAAGAAAACCTAATTCTAAACAACTTTGCTATATACATTTGTTACATTTTTCCTATGGTTATTAAGTTATTTGTGTATGTATTGCTATTAAAAGCAGTGTTTGTCCCTTTCTATTCCCCTGGTATTGATACAATGTAAGACAAGGCAGCTGATTAACAGACCTGACTTTGCTGGGGAACCAAGACTTTTGCAACATGGTTTAAAAAAGTAACAACCAGGAGTTAAGCAAATTTCTATTTAATAACAAATAACTTCAAGAGCTTATAAATGTATATTGGAAAGTTGCTTAGAAGTATGTTTTCTTTTATTACTTTGGGGTTAACTTGCCCTTGGGTGCACCAAGGCAGGCCAGCTGCAGAATTTGAAGACCTGGAGTCTAAAAACCATCCATAAATGCACCAATAACTTTCTCAGTACATCTATGTTGCCTGGGCGATCCAGACAGATATTTATATACCATGAATACGGGTTGGTTCACCAGTTCGGCAGGTTTAAAAATTAAAACTGCCGATGTACCATGTCGGCCAGTGCATTGGCAGATGGGAAAGAGGAACCAAGTTTTCCTGCTTTTTCTATTGTTTGGGCATAAGGCCCAACTAAAGAACAGGGAAGTGTCTATACTGTGTAGTGTCCCTTATATGAGGCACTTAAGGGGCAATATGACAACGATGTATAAATATATAAGGGTCATATAATAATCTCTCTTTATTTACCAGTAGGTCTTTCCAGCTGACACAAGGTCACCCATTCTGATTAGAAGAAAGGAGGTTCAGCCTTAATATTTGAAAGGGTTTTTTTTTTACAGTGAGAGCTGTGAAGATGTGGAATTGTCTCCCTGAATCAGTGGTACAGGCTGATACATTAGATAGCTTTAAGAAGGGGTTGGATGGTGTTTAGCAAGTGAGGGAATACAGGGTAATGGAAGATAGCTCATAGCACAAGTTGATCCAGTGATTAGTCAGATCTAGTAAGTTTGGAGTCAGGAAGGAAATTTTTCCCCCCTCTGAGGCAAATTGAAGAAGCTTCAAATGGGGTTTTTGCCTTCCTCTGGATCAACTAGCAGTAAGGCAGGTTATATATAGCCTTAAAATTGAACTTGCTGGACGTGTGTCTTTTTTCAACCTAACTTACTATGTTATTATGTATTTGTAGGGCAGCTGGCTTGCCATTTGAAACCAGTTTTAGTCAGCTAACACAATCTGCGACTCCTTAACTAGCATCATACGAAGTCCTACACAAGAGGTGGAAAAACCATTAATAACTTTAAAGCAGCACTTAAAATAAAGTCAGGTCCTCTTTTATAAGAGCCGCATAGCCAAAAGGAAACATAGCTGCCATAATAAAGTGTGAGTAAAGTTGCGTTCCTTTGTGCAGCGTAAGAAGCTACTACCGGGCTGCCAGATCATGAAGCGACAAGTACAAGACTGCCACGGCTGGGCTATTTTAAGGAGATACACACACTTCCTAAATATAGATCTCATGCTACCAGATGCATAGGTACAACTAGAATAGAAACTCAAATGGAAAACTGAATTTAGAATTTAGCAGAGCTGCCCAGGATGTACTCTCACCAAGCTGAGAATAAGCATGCCAACAGGTGCCTCCACTGTGACATCAGCAGAAACAGTGACATCAGCATTAGCCTACACCAAAAAAAGTGACAACCTAAAAAGGGAAATAAGTCAGAGGGATAAAAGGCATGATTTACCTCAATGGAAGCAGAATGACAAAAAAAGCGATTAGGGATGGGCGAATGTCGGGAAGAGGAGGAGCAGAATACAGTTTTCTTTTGTCATCCTGCCTCCTAGAGGGAAGTTGACATTAACCCTCGGGTACCTGTGCTAGTTAGGGATGTTAGGGAAAATTAAATATTAAAAAATAAATAAAAAACTGAACCCAGTGATACAAAATGCAAGTTCCTTGGGTTTTATCTCTGTGGCATGAGCGTCCTCCCAGTGTTGGCAACTAATCAGATTCCTCCACCCATTATGCAGCCTTGGGAAAGTGCTTTCTGTCTTTTAGAGATAATTCAAATCACATAGTAAGCAATTACATGTCTGCCTGAAAGCTGCACAAAACAAAAATGTAAATAGTATGGGGCCTGTTATCCAGAATTGGATCTTCCTACCTCAAGTCTACTAGAAAGTCATGTAAACATTAAATAAACCCAATGGTTTTGCTTCTAATAACAATTCATTATATCTTTGTTTTGATCAAGTACAAGCTGTTTTATTATTACAGAGAAAATAGAAATAATTTTTACAAATTTGGATAATTTGGTTATAATGGAGTCTATGGGAGAAGGCCTTTCCATAATTCAGAGCTTTCAGGATAATGGGTTTCTGGATTTCCTGTGATACACAAGTTTTATTGTCACACGAGTGTCAGAACTTATCACTCATTTTAACAGATAACCTCACTAAGTAACATTTCTAATTTTATATTTTCAGGTTATTCTGGGCTTTTGTGTATTATAACATATATAATAATTACGGCCATTCTAACTCTAGCCATCCTGCTGAGGTACTACAACATTCCGCATGATCCAACAACCAATGAATATTTTTTTTTCCTCCAAAAGCACATTCCTGGTTGTAATTTACTAAAAGGCAAATGCAATTTACCACATTATCT
The DNA here is from genome assembly GCF_017654675.1 of Xenopus laevis. NCBI lineage: Eukaryota > Metazoa > Chordata > Amphibia > Anura > Pipidae > Xenopus > Xenopus laevis. Next base: position 29,187,997 of record NC_054371.1, on the reverse strand, counting down.
AAAAAACAAGATTTGAGTCTGGCTCACTCCTTGGTCGCACTTGCGCAAGTTAAAGGAACACCAAAAAATGTAAATGTGATTAAAATATAAAGTAGTGTTGCACTGTGCTGTTAAAACGGGTGTTGCTTCAGAAATACTACTGCCATGGGGGCAGCCATTCAAAGCACAGGTTACGTAGAAGATAACAGATGCCCTTTGTAGAATCCCATTGTATTCTATTACTGAGCTCATCTGTTATCTGATAAGTAACCTGTGCCTTTTCTCCTTTTTTCAAGCTTGAATCGCTGCCCCCATGGCTACACATCCGCCTATTTATATAAACTATAGTAGTCTTTCTGAAGCAAAACATAACTTTTACCAATGCAAAGCAACAGAAAATTATATTTTAATAACCATAAAAAAAATGTATTTGTTGGTGTTACTGTAAATAAACAATAAATAAGAGTTGATCATGGCAGAAGGCAGGGGCATGCTATACCATATCTGTTTGGGTGCTAAATAGAACAATGTAAATAGTTTGTGTGTAGCACGTGACCTCACCAGCACATAGTATAAAGGATTTGTGATGCTGGTGCAGTGTCTGAATATTATAGGATTTTTATTTGCCTGGGTGTATCCAAAGGTCCTTGGGTCCTTAGAAATCAACACAGATCCTTTGCACTGTCCTGCTCGAGAGCATAGGGACATAGAACAGAAACTCAAACTGACAGCAGATCAAAATAAGCTGGTCAGTCCTATCAGCCCATTAAATGCTTCATTTTTAGTTTTAGTTGCCTTGTATGTGCCCTTACTGATATACATACACCGACTAGACATGCTAGCCACCTTATATGGCCAAGTGATGGGTCACTGGGATATTCAGATAATTTGCAGACTAGGAGAAGACCTAGAGGATTACCCATTGCAGTCATTGGACAGTGTTCCAAACAAAGTGATAAATATTGCATTGAGCAACCAGATAATAGTCAGGAAAGCAACTGCATTGGCTCTATACAAGGGCCAAGCTGCTATGTTGAGAAGCAGTATCGGCACATGTATGTTCAGATTTTTTTCCCTACCAAATCTGCAAAAAAGAGGTTATTTCACTTAATTACCTCCCTGTCTGTATGATCTATGGCACTGGTTTCCACACCAAAGGAGGAACACCTGATGCCTTTCATACATACGAATACTCATAACAGGCCAGAAAATGTACATTTTCCAATTAAGTAAATGACAAGCAATAAAAGAGGTAGTTAACGGAAATACCCCAGTGGAGTAAATCTATATAGGCCATTACTCTAAAGAAATGTCCTTACATACCCTTTCATTTTCTCTCCTACCGACTGTTGTGCCCCCTAGTTCTATCCATCTTCTACTGCACAAAAAAAAAAAAAACACTTTCCCTAATGGAAAAGCAACTCCCTTGAGAAGTAACTCATAGTCCTGGTTTAGAACTAGAATGATCTTAGCTACCTTCTCTGGGCCTTGCCTACTATATGAATATCTTTCTATACAATGGGTTTTAGAGGATCCGTTTAATCTCTGTGGGGAAATTCCTATGAGTCACAATATGCTAAAATAAAAAAAAAAAAAACCCTGCTGGGAGAAGCAGAAATATGAATCTCTAGTTGCAAGACAGTGGCCCCTTGGGGCAGTATAAGCAGAGTATGGTAAGATCCTAATATTTCTGGGCGGTTTTGTGTGTAAAATCAACTGACTGCACTAAATGCAGCAGTAGGAGATAAAGGCCCCCAAGGAGAGGTGTGACGCCCTTGGTATAAAGATAATGGAGAAGATACGGCGGAAATGATCTTATTAAGATCCCCTATCACCTCTTCTGGATAGTGCGCCTTAAATAGCATTGAGCCCAGCTGCAGAGACCCAGGGACTGCACGTTGTGTAATCTCGAATGTTTTGCAACACAGGAATGTGAATGATTGTAACCTTGAGAGATGCCAGTGTTCAGCTGGACAGCCACGAGCCCTGTTTCACAAGAGAGCAAGGAGATGCAACGTCAGCGCCGCAGCTGCCACACACAATCAACTCCCATCATCCCCAGGCTGTCAAGATGGCCGTCACCAGTCACCAATACAGTGATGAACAAAACAGCACTGTTTTGATGCAGGATTTTGGGTTTTTTTAGCGCCTGAATTCATTTAGGTCACGTCATGATCAATTGGTATTAAGGGATATCTATTATTATGTAACCCGTGATTGTTAAAGGAATACGGTCATGGGAAAACATGTTTTTTTCCAAAATGCATCAGTTAATAGTGCTGCTTTAGCAGACTTCTGCAGTTCTGTTTTCAAAAGAGCAAACTGATTTTTTTTTATATTTCATTTTAAAATCTGACATATTGTCAGTTTCCCAGAAGCCCCCAGTCATGTGACTTGTGCTCTGATAAAATTCAGTCACGCTTTACTGCAAGTTGGAGAGCTATCAACCCCCTCCCTTTCCCCCAGCAGCCCATCAACAGAACAATGGGAAGCCAGTAGATCTAAGAACAGCACCATGTCCCACTGAGACTCCTCCAGTTACATTGCATAGGAGAAACAATAGCCTGTCAGAAAGCAGTTCCATAGTGCAGCACTGGCTTTTCTGAAAGCACATGACCAGGCAAAATTATCTGAGATGGTTGCCTACACACACCAATATTACAGCTAAAAAATACACTTGAATTAAATTTTATATAGTAGAGTAAATTATTAGCAATGTAAACAGTGTAATTTAGAAATATAAACTGGACCATAAAAATCATGACAGAATCCCCTTGTTCTAAATTAATTGTAATTTGCCGGCACTGTATAAAAAAAAAAAAAAAAAAAAAAAGATCAATTACATTAAAAATACATTAGAAAAACAACACTAACAGCACAGTTAAGAGATTTATGTTAAAATGGATTTTGTTGTAGACAGCAACTATATAATATTTCCTGGTCTATAGTATTGTTTATCAATCATTCAGTCTATAACAGCCATGCACAGACTTCATGCAAAATAAAAGGGCTGTTTTAACCTTAAGTTATAAAAATGTAGAAGTGCCCAACCATGCTTCTTGCTTATTGGTTGCTATAGGTTACTAGACCCTATGCAAACTCCTAAAACATTGCTGGGCAACCACTTGTTTCTAGAAATACAGGCCAGGCAACAATTACACTTCATTTCTCAACTAACAGTACCACAACTACCTCCCAGTTTCTGTTTAGGCTCTATGCCTACTAACTACCTGCCTTATGTATCTCCACCCCATAAAGAATTCAATGCTATTCCAGCGTCAGGGATTGTCACAATTGGCACATTGATCAGAGCAAATAAATTCCTGCACGCTATTGATTAATGCCACATGCATTCTCAAAAAAGCTCCAGTTACACCAGCTTTTTTCACTTAGATCAACTTACACTTTTTAGTGTTATTGACACTTTCAGCTCTACAACCAGATAAACAATGAATGTATTACAACAGATTTAAAAGATAAAAAATACACAAAAATGAGTGTTATCCAGGCAACTGCAAGCGTTAATATTGTGATTAAATTGTGAAAACCCATCATTTCAGCACCACAATCAACTTAATTTCATTAAGTTCGTAGCCATTGACTTTTAAGCACGAATCATAAAAGAGGAGACAGGATTGATTAGAAGATTCCCAGTAAATGTTAATTGCATTTTAGTTATTAAAAGATAAGTGAATTACCTCGTCTTCTCCCATAACTCCTTGCTGCATGTAAACAAAGGACAAATTGTCAATTGAAAAAAAAAGACTTTAACTTTATGTAAACACATCTAAAAATACATTGGGCATACAATTTGTATTAAAAGCTAAAAGCACAAGCTGAATTTCTCTCTATCTGCTTTATATTAAAAAATATGCAGAAATTTGGTTGGTTGAAAGGTCTTCCTTTGTCGGTTCATAACAATAATGCATAGCAATTAAAAAAAACCCATTAATGGGGTTATGTAATAAAAGGCACCACGTTTGCACGGGACAGTAACCCATAACAACCAATTAGCAGATAGTATTTACAAGTCATCTGTTTAAATGCAAGAATCTTATTGGTTGCATGGGTTACTGCTCCTGGGCAAACTTAGTGCCTTTTATTGCATATGGGGGAATGTGTTTACTGTGGATTATATACGGAGTGTAACAATTAAATATAAATGGATGTTGAAATCTGATATAAAGTTAAAAGGCCAGTAAACATTTGTTATTTGCCCTTTCTTATTTGCTAAATACAAATATCTGACTGTGTCATCATTTGTTTTTCTATGTCCCATAAAGCTGCTACTGTACTGGCTGATTTATTCCTTCTATAGGCAGTTATAACTCCCATACGGTAATTTGTCAGGTAGTGGTCTCATCTTATTGGGGGACACTGGTAAGCCAAAACAGACATAAATCGAACACTCCAAAGCAGCAAAATGTTAAGTTTACATATAAAGCAACGCTGGGATTTCCATGGAGATAACGGATTTTAAAGAACACTTGTTCATATGGAGAAATTACATTCAGTACAAGATATGAAATTCAACTATGGGACACAGTACAGCAGGGGTGCCCAAAAGTATGATCGGGATCTACACGTAGACCTTTAGCTGGTGATCAGTAATCTCAAGACACTCAACAAACAGCTTGTCTAAATCACCCTCCTATTTCATGTTTTTCATTCAGATATTTATTATGTTTTGGTTGTTTTTGTAAATATAGCAATATACACTTTCTTATAAATCAATATTTAAGTAATATTTTCCATGGAACACAATGCTTTTATGGATGTAGATCATAATTGGCCAACATCACTAAATGTGGACCTCACATTAGTAAAGTATTGACACTGCTACAGTACAGAATATATTTGGCCATACTCCGAATTACTGGTTTAGAGTATACTCACAGACACATAACCCTGGCCCTCTACAAATGGTAAACTAAAAGAATTCTAAAAGAAAACTCAATCTGAATTGAAAATAAATGTCCACTCTAAAGAACAGTTTGTACATTCACCAAGACAATATAAGAGTTGTAATGCTTGACCTTCCTGTACTGAAAAGGATTGGCACAAAACCAGAATGGAGGCGTTATTATTCCTCCCCCCATCTCTCTTCTTTCCGTGTTGCTTCAACAAAAGCCCCCTTGTAAGCAATAAACAAATCTCTATCCAAGTCACAAGCAATTGCATTGTATTGAACAGCCTGTAAAAGCAAATGCACAAAACTCATTTATGCAACCATAATCCAACACGTAGTTGGTTCAGAGAAAGGGCGAACAGTATGTAAGGGCAGCAGTGGGATAGATGGTGGAGGAAGTAAAAGCTTAACACACTTCATAGGTCCTGAGGTGCCCTACAATGCAACCTTTTCCCCTATACTAATCTATATATAATCTATATATATCCAGAAATATCAACAATATTTCTTAAATGTGAGATTATATTCTACTGAGCAAAACATTAACAGTGATATAATGTCCTATAACAGAGCCAAGAACCATGAAAATCCCATTAAAAAGAGGTTACTTGTCACATGACTCACTGAAACTTGTGGACTATTATATTTTTTTTGGAAAAAAAAAAAAAGGTCCTCCCCCAAACCCTGTTAAATAAAATCTGAGGATATTAAAAGTCACCTCAGAGTCTTGTATAAAAGGATTTGATGTTACAGATTAAACACTGCTCTAATGAAGAGTTTTGACATAACTCATATCAGTGATTCATAACTGGCGAAACTAATTTGAACTACATAAAAATACACAATATGTGAACTGCTCAAAATTTAAATGGAGTAAAAATGGTAATTTTAAAGGGGTTATTGACCTTTGAGTTAACTTTGGTATGATGTAAGGATTGATATCCTGAGTAGGGATGCACGGAATCCACTTTTTTGGATTCGGCCGAACCCCCAAATCCTTTGCGAAAGATTCGGCCGAATACTGAACCAAACCCTTGGGAAGGGGAAACCATTGTTTTGTGACCAAAGTCACGTGATTTCCCTCCCAGCCCCTAATTTACATATGCAAATTATGGCCGAATCCTGCTTAAAAAGGCCCAATCCTGGCCAAATCCCGAGTCGAATCCTGAACTGAATCCTGGATTCGATGCATACCTAATCCTGAGACAAGTCACAATTGGTTTTCATTTTTTTTTTATTGGTGTTTAACTTATTTTATTATTTTTAAGTCCGCAATTTCAGCCATATGGTTGCTATCATTATCATTACCCTAGCAACCATGCACTGATTGGAATAAGAGACTGGAATATGAATAGGAAAGGGCCTGCATAAATAGATATAAAAAAAGTGTCAATGCCAATAAATTTGCAGCCTCAGAGAGCATTTATGTTAAGATGGGGTCAGTGACCCCATTTGAAAGCAGGAAATAGTTTTTTTTTTTATTTATTTGCGTTCTTCTGTCCAAGAAATAAAAAAAGTTGCTTAGAATTGATCAATAACATAATAAAAGTTAACTTACAGGTGAACAGCCCCTGTAATGCACTAAATTGTGGGTGGAAAAGAAGAAATGGCTTGTGAATAGAAATATTGATGTAAAAATAACACTAAAGGGGAGAGATGTTCCGTGACCCGTCATGTCTATTAGCCTCATGAGTCTGCTCTGCTGCCGACCTGACAAGGAAACCAGCTGCCACCTCCTTAAACAAAATTTATAGCATCCGACCAGCTACTGAATTGGTTATTATTAGACTAGAAATTCTAGAAAGAGCAACAAAGCTTGGCTTTATACAGAGTGTATTTTTTTGTCTATAGGCTGCACCTATACACACACACTACTAAACACATAGCCAAAACCATCATTCTGTGGCCGCCTTTTCAGTCAGGCGATGGTTTTGTCATCATTTAGACTTCCTGTACCAGTCACATGTCCAGTCACATGTCCCGTGCCAACGCTTGCCTATAATAAGATGGTGATCTCTGCCTCCTCCCTAAAATATACTGACGCAGCAAGCTTTTTATTCCCTCTCCATTATACAATTATACATACTAAAAATTCACAGAAGCGCACTCAGCTGGAACACCCTGCAGCTTCCATGTTATTCTCTCTCTCATAGCATTAAAATTCTACCATTTGGGAAAACAATGCATAGATTTTTTTCCAACTGTAAAAATGCTTGATACAAGCAAAGTCTGTCACAGAAAAGAAATCAGACATTTGAGAGAGACTTATAATACAAAGCATTATGACAGGAAGTTAAGATGGCAGCAGTTAAAACAACAAGAAAACTGAGGCATATCAAACCATGTGGATTATCTGTTACACCGGATGAATAATGGTGGCTCCATGTGTACATAAATATCTAGTAGGTGATCTACAGATTGGTTTCCAAAGAGGCAGTCAGTGGGGGATTGGAATTGTACTTTAAAAATAACTTGAGGTTAAGATAGCCATGCAACATCTCTCCCTACTATACCTGCTATCCTTCAGTCACACTCCCTTCCCAGAGACTATTATCCCACTGTTACTATAGGCATTATCTCTCCCTACTATACCTGCTATCCCACAGTCACACTCCCTTCCCAGAGACTATTATCCCACTGTTACTATAGGCACCATCTCTCCCTACCATACCTGCTATCCCACAGTCACACTCCCTTCCCAGAGACCATTATCCCACTTTTACTATAGGCACCATCTCTCCCTACTATACCTGCTATACCACAGTCATACTCCCTTCCCAGAGACTATTATCCCACTGTTACTATAGGCACCATCTCTCCCTACTATACCTGCTATCCCACAGTCACACTCCCTTCCCAGAGACTATTATCCCATTGTTACTATAGGCACCATCTCTCCCTACTATACCTGCTATCCCACAGTCACACTCCCTTCCCAGAGACTATTATCCCACTGTTACTATAGGCACCATCTCTCCCTACTATACCTGCTATCCCACAGTCATACTCCCTTCCCAGAGACTATTATCCCACTGTTACTATAGGCACCATCTCTCCCTACTATATCTGCTATCCCACAGTCACACTCCCTTCCCAGAGACTATTATCCCACTGTTACTATAGGCACCATCTCTCCCTACTATACCTGCTATCCCACAGTCACACTCCCTTCCCAGAGACTATTATCCCACTGTTACTATAGGCACCATCTCTCCCTACTATACCTGCTATCCCACAGTCATACTCCCTTCCCAGAGACTATTATCCCACTGTTACTATAGGCACCATCTCTCCCTACTATACCTGCTATCCCACAGTCACACTCCCTTCCCAGAGACTATTATCCCACTGTTACTATAGGCACCATCTCTCCCTACTATACCCGTTACTGTAGGCTGCCATCAGGGGGTCACGGGGGGGGGGGGGACAGTTGTCCCGGGCCGGCAGGATTTTGTGTCTAAGAGAGGGCCCGACCATGCTTCACTTACTTGATTAGCCGGGCCCCCCTGCTTTCAGCATGCTGCACGGAAGATTTTATCCTATTAAGATTTCCTGTAACCTCACCGGTCCTTTAAGAATAAGTCCCGGTAAATCTGCATTGGGATTGGATCCCCTTATCCAATCCCTGTACAGCAGGGGGCCCGGCTAATCAAGTAATTAAAAATTAAGGGGGGGGGATCTGGCCAGTTTTTTTTTTTTCCTTTCAGGGGGGCCCCTGATCACCAATGGTTTTTTATAACTTGTGGGGGGGGGGGGCATCAATTTGTTTTTACTTGCAGGGGGGGCCCTGTTCACCAATTATTTTTGTTAACTTATAGGGGGGCCCTGATCACCAATTTTTTTTTTTTTTAACTTGCAGGGGGGCCCTGATCACCAATTATATTTTTATGGGGGGCCCGGGCAATAGCTTTTTCTAACATGTGTGTGGGGGGGGGGTTACCTTTTTAGCACTGACGTCTATGTGGTCTTTTAACTGTAGTGTGGAGTGGGCAGGAGGGGCCCAGTGGGCGGGAGGGAACATTTTATTGTACGGGGCCCCGTGATTTCTAATGGCGGCCCTGTGCACATAACATAACTATGTGCAGAAAAAAACAGTTACAATTTTGCCCATCTGCATTTAGTTGCAAAAGAAAATCTATTGAAGGGATCGATCCTTTGCACAGTAAATAAGTTAGCCCTGCAGTTCTATTGCACAAAGCTAAATGAAATACAGCAGTACAGGGATTTGCATGAAAATTGCCTGAACCTAACAGTGCCCTCAATTATGGTTTAGAGCTGTTCTGTTCTAGGTGTGTTTTAATACCTTCCGACGTTGAAGAGTGATATTTGGAAACTGTGAAAAGGATTCCAATTATGTTCAGTCCCTGAGTTTGTATAAACAGAGCCTCTTAAAGCAACCACAACCTAATTCTGCTGTGTGAGGCTTAAACTAGAAGAAAAAAAAATCACTTGGGGTTTCATTTTTTTTTTCTTTTTGGTGAGCCACTTCCACCATCTTCTTACAGGTATCCCCTGTTCTGCGCTGGGTGGGTGCTTACTCAGTACAGAACTTTATTGGAGATTACTGAACAGCTCATGGATCAAGCTAGAATTGGCTAGAAGATGATAATGGTGCATTCAGCAGGTAAGGGCTCTGGGCTGGTATATTTGTAAAGAGGGCTAACTATATACATAGTAAAATTTAAATGTAACAAATAAAGACTTGTTTGGGACATTAAAGGCAACCAGGCTACTCTTCTCGCTTTTTTTTTTTTTAGTGGCTGATGGAGACAGAATGCCCCCTCCTCCTCTCTGCAACATTTGCCTCTGGACATGTGAACTGATGATTTTCTGGTGCCAATGTTCGTGTAATGCATGAATAATCTGAACTTTGGCCAGTTGGTAGGGCTTTCTGCTACTCTGTAACCAGAATATAAAAATGAAATCTTCCCATCCAGGAAATTAAGTGGAAACAGACAGGGAGCATGTAAGGATAGAAGTGTTGGTGGAGGAGGACCAAAATTTTCCACTGACAAGATCTCTGCAGAGCAATATATAAAATGAAATAACCGATCAATAGATAAGGCATTTCACTACACTTCCCTATGGCTATAGATTATTTGTAGAGCTCTGCCAGTAACAAGATTTATGGAAGATCTTCTGCATTCTTGATGAAATCCCTGTGCTAAAGTGCTGTGCTATCATTCAATCACTGAGCTGCACTGGATCAATAGCCATAAAAAATCATTATCCCCCCTGAAAGGGCAAAGGTCTTTGCTTTGATGGCCCCTGCTTATTAACCCCTGCTACAAAAGGTCACAATTAACGATTTGTCAAAAAAAAAAAAAAAAAAAAGTCATGCTTAGTTAACTTAAAACCCCCTAACCCCCCCTCCCCACCACCACCAAACACCTTAAACATATTTCATTGTGATGACTTTTATTTAATTTTTTTTTTTTTAAAATATTCAATTTTTTTGATGTGCATTTTGGCTCAGAAAGGCCACCTAACCCCAAAAATGAGGAGTACTTGTTTGAAAACCTAACTAGCCCACTTTTTGAAATGATCCTCTTTCATTGGCATCAGCCTTACAAACCCAATGAGCCACTAAGGAATGAAAATTGACTGCAACTGCCAGTCACACTTGCTTGGCAGTTCATTAAAGATCTAGAAGTGGTTCTCATGTGATCCAATGACTTGGTTGCAAACTGACCATTCTAGTCATTATTTCTGCTGTTTGATAGGAATCCTCTGCTGCATCAAAATATTCCATTTAGTTGCAATAACGTATAAGCTAAAGCTTGTGAGCAGGAGCTGCCATACTGCAGTATTTTTCAGTAGAAAAACAGTTCTCTGCATCACATTACAGAGTAAATAGATCAAGGTAAATTTACTAAAGGGAAAAATATCAGTCCTCCTGGTTATGGAGCTATGAGAGGAATGCAGCTCTTGCTTACAAATAAACCCAATGCTATGTTAAGACTGCAGATAATTGTTCTGGGAGCTTTAGGATCCCTCCCTTAACTCCCGCTAGGTTATAAAATCTGTAACAAGGTACATGGCACTTTGTAAGCAAGAGCAATGTTTACAGACCTTGTGTTACATAACTGACTTACATTACAGGCATATAAAATCTTTAGATCATAAATAGGGAAACTAAACCAGGGAAAGAAAATGCCCCAAATGCCTTTACTGTTGACTGTGTCGGTGTTGTCACAAACTTTGCATCATTTCTACAAAGCTTTTTTTTTTAAAAAATTTCAATTGGTTACATTTGGCAGGGCTTTTGGGGGCAGGTTTCACAGGAATACATGCCCCGTGTGGGGCTTTGTTTAAATAACAGACAAGACAGCAGAAAACACACCTGATGGTAAACAAACTGCAATAAAAACAGGATTTCTGCTCCAATGATAACATATCTTGATGTAGAGGATATAAATTAATGGCATGTCAGCCCACAAGATAAGAATAGTAGTCATGCCTGAGCATCATTAGCCATTAACAAATAGATAATACAATACACAAAAGCCTTAGGACAGGGGCACACGGGCAGATTCGGGGAGATTTAGTCGCCTGGCGTCTAATCGACTTTTCTTAGGACCACAATCTTCCTGCTATAATGAGAAAACGACAGCGAAATGGCACTCGCGGGGCCTCACAAGATAACTCCGGGCGACTTCGGAAATTGAAGCACCGCGAGTGCATTGCCGCAGGTGATTTTTCATTTTACCAGGCGGAAGGCAGTTCAGGGAGATTGGCGATTAGTCGCCAGGCGACTAAATCTCCCTGAATCTGCCCGTGTGCTCCTGCCCTAAGTATAACGGCACACCTGGAGATTCAGGGAGATCTAGTCGCCAGGCGACTAATTGCCTCTTCTTTGGGGCGACTTATTTCCCCAAACTGCTTCCCTGTGTCTTCCACCTGCTTCAATAAAAAAACGCATGCGGCGTAGCACTCGCGGCGCAGGCGGAAGCAGTTCGGGGAAATTAGTCGCCCCAAGGACGAGGCGATTAGTCGCCGGGCAACTAAATCTCTCCAGCTGTGCCCTTACCCTTAGGATACTGCTAGAAAAAAAAAAATGATATATATATTTTCCCAGACATGATTAATAACCTGACACATGATTAATAACCTGAGTTCACAGACCGGGTGCATGAGATTAGTGTTAAAGTCAAAGGAGGGGTTATGCACAAAATGTACCATTGCTTTTGATTGTATAAGGCTGCAATGCTTCACAAAGAAATGAAATGAAATGTACTCACCATTTAACATAAGAAGGCTCTCAGTCCCAGGATGGGGGTAGTTCAAGCGACCTATGGTAAGAAAGAAAAAAAAAAATAATCTTGGTGAGAAATTAAAAAAAAAAAAAAAAAATTCTCAAAGCTTTACGGGTTAAATTTCTGATGAGAGAGACGCCTCAGATTCCCAGCCAATCGGATAAAGCCTCTGCTGCCTCTCACTGCCCAGAAATGTGCTGAACACTGTGGATTTCTCAGTGTGTACTTGCTGGGTCACCTCTCCCTACACAAACAGCAGGCTCCGCTTTATTGCCTGCCAGCGACACAACGGGATATGCAGCCCTGATTATTCGTTTTCTGGGGCTTCTTCTCAGGGACTGTGCAATATCCGTATATAGGAAAAAATATCTGACAAAAAGTGTCACTCAATCGGCTCCTCAGGTGCCACACCCTACAAGCCTGTTTTAATTCTAATAAATATATATAGGTATGGGATCCATTATCCGGAAACCCATTATCCAAAAAGCTCTGTATAAATAAAACTGTACATTGTGCTTAATTCAAACTAAGATACAACTTAATTCGTATTGGTGGCATAGCCAGCCTACTGGGTTTATTTAATGTTTAAATGATTTTCCAGTAGACTTTAGGTATGAATTTCCAAATTACAGAAAGATCCATTATCTGGAAAACTCCAGGTCCCGAGCATTGTGGATAACTGGTCCCACACCAGTATATACATTTATTATATGCTGATACATGGAACATAAACAGGCATGCACCGAGTGTCACTGTGTTGCCCTAAGTACAACTAGACAGCGGATCCTAAGATAAGTGACTACAACTCCCAGCATCCCTTAAAGATAAGTAAGGGCAATGATGTGGGGATATGCCTGCTTTCAAATTTTCCCAGAGATTAAGCCGAATTGTAATAAGTAATGCAAATTACTTTTGGACTAAGCATCACTCTAAGCCTAGGGCCACTCAAAACAGACGTTAGCCTGCGGAGAATCAATGTTGTGTGTTCCTAGTCTAATGCCACATGGGGGGCTGATCTCTGCCTGCATACAAAAAGCTGGCTGAGAATCAGTCTCTAAGAAGAAAGAAGTTGCTAGTGTAGGGGCTTATTCACCGCCAGCTTATTGTATGCAGCAGAGATCAGCCCCCTGTATGGCATTAGCCTTAGGTTAGGGCCACACGACACAGATTCTCTGCAGGCAAAGATCTGTGGTGTGTGGCCCTAGGGTAAGGGCAGGGGCAGATTCGGGGAGATTTAGTCGCCTGGAGACTAATTGTCTCTTCTTCGGGACAATCTTCCCGAACTGCCTTCCCCCTGTCTTCCGCCTGCTAAAATGAAAAAATCGCCTGCGACAATGCACTCGCGGCACTTCGATTTCCGGAGTCGCCCGAAGTTTCCTAGCGAGGCAATCTGCCCGTGTGCAGTAGGGTTGCCACCTTTTCTGGAAAAAAAATACCGGCCTTCCTATATTCTTGCCATTTTGTCCTATTAATAACTTTGGCATCAAGCATCATTTTTACCGGCCAGGCCGGTAAAATACCGGCCAGGTGGCAACCCTAGCCCTTGCCCTTAGAGTGATGCTTAGTGCAAAAGTTATGGTTCAGCAAAGACACTTATTATTACACCATGATAATGACACCACTGTAGACACTATTTCAAGAGTGAGTGGTGAGTGCCTTGGCTGCTCCTGTGGTTCTTCAGAAAGGCAACAAACCACTTTTTGTGAGAAAAGCTGCAAGTCTGGCACCAGCTTTAATCAAAATCCAGCTATAGTTCGTTACTCTGGGAAAACCCTTGCCGGGGCCCCATATAAGGACACAAAAGCAAACAAACTGCCTGGCAGTGTTATCATGGAACTACTACAGTCCAGATAAGAACCTGGGGGTTCCAAGAGTAAAAATGCTGTGCCCAGTAAAGTAGTTTGTGTGTTGATACTAATGGAGCTTCACCTTATCAATTACACAGTGTTACCCTTATGTGGCTTAACTAGAGGTTACTGGGCCCCACAACAAATTCAAGTTTGGGCTCCAGACATTGTAAAGGTGACCGGTTCTACCCAGATATATTGCAGTTACCCTTTAATTAGGGCTTTGCTATGCCCTCCTACTACTGCACTACACTCCTGGACCCCTCCACAACCGTAGGGTCTGCTCCTTCTGTAGTTTCTCCCTACTTATCCTTTTTTGCACAGGTTTGGCCAAACTTAAAAAATAATCCTTTTTAAATATCAAAGGGGACGTAAACACAAAAATACAAATTAAGAAAGTGTCCAATACACAAACACGGGGAGGCACATTTCGAATTCATGCAAGTTTGTAAAAACTCCACTAAATTCGAAATTCGACCAATTGAAATACAATTAAAAACAAATAATTTTTTTTTTAAAGTGAATTAAATTGACCCAAAGACTCAAATCGAATTTGAATCGCATTTGATTAGAATTTTAAAAACTCTGTCAGGAAGGCTGCAAACAACTCCAAATTGATCCCTGGATGTCTCCCGTTGACTTAAACAGCAATTCGGCAGGTTTTAGGTGGCGAATAGTCGAATTCGATTTCTTAAAGGGCCAGAGTATAAAATGTCAAAAATCTAATTAGAATTTTTCGAAAAACTCTAATTTGAATAACTCCCTAGTCCGATTTGACAGTTTTGACCATAAAAATACTCAAATATGAATTGCGAATTTTTAATTCGGCACTTGATAAATCTGCCCCATAATGTTAAAAGCACTGAAGCTGTGTAACACGTATATTCTAAAGATGCTGAAAATGACAATTTCTTTCCTCGAGCAAAATGTTATTTTTGGGTTGACATGCCAATGCAGAGAGCACATATGACAGTATGAATAAACTGAGGCTACACATGTGATGTTGCATTGGTGCGGAAGGGGAGGATGCCTATTGAGTATCAAACACAAGAGCTCGCTGTGTGTGCCAAAACATACAAAAGACACAAGATGCTTAGTCACCGCAGAAAGGGGAAGCGTCTAAATCTGAAACACGTGTCCAACATTCCATTCGCTCCCTTTCCAGCACTGCAGTAGAGCACACAAGAGCCACTGTCTTGCCTTGTTTTGATTCTTACATGGTTTCAAAAGCGCAGTGAGAGGGGAGTTATTATTGCACACAAAGGCTGGCTTTCTTGTTTTCTCAGAAAGAAATGTACATATATACACACACCCGGCCAACCAACGGCATGTAAATGTTAGCTGGCTTTATGAATCCATACCACTCATCAACAGTAGCAGCAGCGAGCAAGACAAAGGCCCTTAGGGGGGACGCTGGAGGCTGCAGAGATGATGGAGGCCACTCAGTCCGATTCCTTGTAGAACAAGCAGTCGCTGTTAAGCAAAGTCCTTCAAGGTCAGCCTCAAGCACCGGCAGCAATTCAGAGTCACAGACAAAGGGACATGGTCACATTGTGAGGCAATTGGACACGGAGATTAGACCGGCGTGCCAATTTAAAATGAACAAGGACAAATAAAGAGTTAACCCTGTGTGTTTTGGTTGAGCAGTAAGAACAGGGAGAGTAGAGATAAGAATTAACTTCTCATGTTTCCAAGCTAACCAGTTAACATTTAAAAATGTCCATCTGGGTCAGAGTCAGGCAAAGATTGTCTCAAGCACCATTTGTACACATAATGCTAATGCACTCATGAATACACTTATGACTTATTGATCTCATTTACACAAATAAAACACAAAAGCCACGTCACAGTCCAAGCCCTAAATGAAAGAAGGCACTGTAGCAGATTTTAATTTCCATGTAAATGGCAAATAGCAGCGGCGGTCCGGTCACCCCATGATAAACTGGGCACTATTGTTGCCGGTTCCTCTAGAAACATTATTCTGCCCCGCGGCACTGTGAGTTAGCACGGCACTGGAAAGCTGTGGAATTCAGCCTTCATACAACCCTGCCATTGTGTCGACACAGACCAAATTCAGACATCGGCAGCCCAACAAAAAAACACATGCAACAACCAAAAAGTTTAACCGGATATGGAGATTTTTGCATTTTATGGTGGGTATCTGAACAGCACTGACTTGTGTAATGGAGACAAAGTCAAGAAAGTGGTGCCCTACCAATATCAGGGCAACAGTAACTTGCTGGGGAAGGGAAGGGCATGGGGCCAAACACTCAGTTGAGGGCTGAGCTGTACAAATCGGGACAGTCTGGCAGAAAACGGGACAGTTGGGAGGTATGGTATGTTGCTCTTAACCCCCATCACAAAATGGCCAGCCTAGAAGCCATGGGTTACTGCTGTATCACATGTTGTTTGACTAATCAGTTACTCCTAGAAATATTTTATGCCTTTATCTGAGATTTTCAACATTATACCCTGCACCAGCTCCTTCTTAGTAAGGGTTGGCCTCTGTTTAGGATGTGCTTGAGATTAATTTCGGAATTTACTGCACTGAGCTCCCTTGTTCAGAAAGGATTGAAAGGGTTGCTGTCTAATGGAAGCATACAGAGGCGTATCAATAATTATTTTCATGGTTCCCCTAGCAGTTATAAAGGAGTTACTGGCTCTCCTTGCAGTTTCAGCCCTGAATAAGGTGCCATTGTTCTCAAACCAAGGTCTGTTTCAAGATGTCATTAGGTGTAGAGCCAGCTAAAAATGGACAGCCATGGCATTATCCAGGCGATCTGCAGCAAACAACCATCTTTTTCTCAAAACCTACACGAGCATAAGTATCCCTGTATGCTGAACACAATACAGCAGGAAAGTATCAGCGTTTAATGGGCCTTTAGGGAAATATAAAAACAATAATCCCTTTCTGGCATGGGCTAAATGTCATATCTTGTGTCCTTGTTTATGCTTTTCCTTTTTGTCACTCTCCTCTTCAGCCGCGGAACATCCCACAATATATATGAAAGGCCTTTGTATAACATCACCCCTCCTTCTCTGTAAGGCACATGTCCTAGAATAACACTGTCACCACTCTGAGAACACTGAAGGTTTAGCAAACCCAACAAAAACACGGCACTTAAATAAATGTACTCACCCTTGAGGGGATCGTGTTCGGCTCTCATTATTTCAATGAGGGAATTTTCCAGTGAGTGCATATTCAAGCTGTCATACATTCGGCTGCGATCCTAAAGGAGAAACAATACACAATGCGCAGTTAGTCACTGCAGGTAAGCGCCACTGACGCTTTTAGGTTAGTGATGTGGACGGCAGGTGTTCATGGCTGTGTAATCCCTAAACAGGATATACACGCTACTTTATGTGAAAAGGATATTTATTATAGAAAATAAAAAATAGATTTCGGCAGAAGCAGAACCTGTGGGACCATACAGATAGGGAATTCGGCTTGGAGGAGCATATTAAAATGGCCTGATGATGGCTGTAATGAAGGGTTGCCACCTGTCCGGTTTTGACCCAAACAGCCCAGTATTTTGAAGGGCTGCCCGGATCAAAACTGCCTGCCCGGTTTTCCAAATTAGGAAAACCGGGCAGGATTCCCTATGATTGACAAGGTGAGCCACCAAAAGCAGCACGACCCCCGCCCCCCTTGTCTGGTCTCCACCAGGCTAAAAGGTGGCAACCCTACTGTAATGTTGTTACATCCATTTCTGTGATGTTAAATGTTCATTTTAATATGCATTAGCAGCTAAGCACTGCGTGGAGTAATGAGAAAAAAGTTATGAACACAGAAAGGGGAAGTGAAGGGGGAGGCGCGAACATTGTGGAGAGAGCAGCCAGGAATAAAGCAGACTTCCATCCTGCAGTCTGGCATCTCAGTGTGCATTCTTCCAGTTCCGCAACACCCTGCACTGGGTTATCTAAATGGCCAGACATAAGGTGGCCATACAAAGAGCATTGCCCACATGGTATCTGACCAATCAACCAGTCAGCCAAGATGGCTACAGTACATGGGGCCATACACAAAAGAGCAGGAAGGGAAAGGGAGCTGCAGATGCTCATGTCTTTTTCAATTTGCCAATACACAATGCCCTGGCCAATGCGGTGCATCTACAGATTAAATATCAAGCCTGTCCGAACCACCTGATAACCATAGTACACGGATATTGATCGGGATTATCGGCCCTCCGTACTCTTTATTTAAAATGAAATGAGCAAATTTTATTCGTCAGCTTTTGAGAAGCCATGGGAATGATCTAAGGTTGACTATTTAAGGTTAGAAATGACCCTACCGCTTATATGCTAGTCACCAACAGGTCTGGACTGGGATTCAAAATAGGCCCTGGCATTTCAAGCAAACAAACAGCCCCACACCAGCCCACTTAAAGGTGTTGTTCACCTTTAAGTTTACGTTTAGTATTCTGTAGAGAGTGATATTCTGAGACAAATTGCAATTGGTTTTCATTTTTTATGATTTGTGGTTTTTGAGTCATTTAGCTTTTTATTCAGCAGCTCTCCAGTTTGCAATTTCAGCAATCTGCTAGTGTCCTAATTACCCTAGCAACCATACATGGATTTGAATAAGAGACCGGAATATGAATTGGAGCGGGCTTGGCTGGAAATAGGAGTAATAAAAAGCAATAACAATGCATTCGTAGCCTTACAGATCAGTTTTTAGATTGGGTCAGTGACCCTCATTGGAAAACTGGAAAGAGTCAGAAGAAAAGAAAATAGTGAAGACAAATTGAAAAGTTTCTTAGAATTAGTCATTCTAGACCTTTAAGTGACTGTGTATGGCATTTGCCAGAGGCCACAAATTGCCAGTCCAGGCCTGCACACCAACCAAAACAGGATTGCTAAATGGTCCCACTTCAGTTAAATCATATGAAAAGGAAAAACACTTTGTCAACCGAGCCCTGCTGCCATCCTATGGAACAACCCCAGCAACCATCTTGCCCTTGCACCGATACACACACCACCGACTGCCAACACACACCACTGACTGTCGGCACACAAAGAGCAGCAGTGATGGCAGCAAATAGAATTAGTTGGGTAAATAAATCCCTTGATGCAATTGTGTAGGCCTCAGATGGGAGATTTTTCCCACAACAGTTAATCAGATCAAGGAAGTCACCCAAATGTTCTCAATTAGCCCCCTACTGTGGCAGCCACATGAGAACTTGACAGCTGAGCCCTTCCTGGCTGCATTGCCCCAGCAAGACTTACTAGTGGCACCAAGAAGAACATGCCAATGGCTCAGTATATCTAGAAAGTCACAGGCCTATAAATGCATGCCAACTGGTCTATTTATATAATGCTGCACAATAAATCGACATAACAAATATATACATAGAATAAAAAATTAGTTCAAGCTGCTCAGCATTAATCACAAAAGGAAGGAAGTATCTGACCCACAGAGCTTACAATCAGTGCTGTCATGTAATGCTAATAGTGTCATAACAGGTAATAAAGGTAGCCACTTAAAGGGGACCCGTAACCCAAACAAAATAATCAAAATCCTATTTTATCACAGTAGTCAAGCAAAATTAACTTTAATTACACTATATAAAATATTTGAATCTTGCTTCCTTCATTCTGGGATTTCAAAATTATAGCAAGCAGACAGGAGCCATTTTGTGGACACTTATCAAGGCAAGCTTTGCATCATCTCAGAATCTTGTTTGTGCACCAGAATGGGGGAACCTGATGTCCACCCCCATGTCCTTGCTACACAATTAAATGGTTAAGAGAGAAAGGGAATGTGGGGAGAGCAGTGACATCTAGGAAGTGCTGAATGGAAAGTGAAAGTAACTGTCTGCCCTGCCTCTATGCCCATGGATCGACAGCTGAGATTTTTAAATGAGCTTACAACAGCTATGAACGCTTTAATAAAAAATAGAAATTAGATTTAATGTTTAATTTGAAAAGGACTTTTATTATACAGATTTTTGTGTCTGGGTGACAGGTCCACTTTAAGTAGTCGTAGAAATCAAGTGCAACTTTAAAGCCACAGTCTAGCTGCCAGTCTCCTGTGACAATTACAGAAATCACAGACAAATGAGGAACAGGCAAGTTACCCTTGGGAATTCATGTGCCATTTAAAGGTAATCAGCTCAGGTTATATTTAGAAAATTTTCCTTTAAGTGATTCATAACGCAAGCATTATAGTTTTTTTTTTTTTGTTTTTTTTTTAAATCCTGTTTTCCTCATTTTCGAAACCTTCAAAGTTCCTTCAGATCCAATTTTTAATACAGAATTCCGTACACGGGAATGTGAGACTGTGTTCTGTTCATAAAGTGACTGTATGGTGCATTTGGCACCATAAAGTGATAAGAACTTTGGGTACAAGACTAGACTGCCTTCTCCGACAACTATAACATGCATGCAGGAAAATACATTTTATAATATATTTGGAATAGAACTTTATTTAATTTAAATTCTGCTATTCGTTATTACTCCACCCCACAATACTAAAGGGAACTAATTAAACGCTGCAGATCATTCTGCAAACATCTCCATCTGTGTGGAAGCTGCCATACTACCAACCCTGCTGCTCAACATTTTACACATACATTTTAACACTTTCCAGACAACATCCATAGTGGAGTGGATGCATTTGACTTCA
The DNA here is from genome assembly GCF_017654675.1 of Xenopus laevis. Classification (NCBI taxonomy): domain Eukaryota; kingdom Metazoa; phylum Chordata; class Amphibia; order Anura; family Pipidae; genus Xenopus; species Xenopus laevis. The sequence goes on along the minus strand of NC_054371.1, from coordinate 29,167,381 downwards.
GCATAGGTAACAGCGATAGCTAAATGGGCTAGTCATTCCATATAACAATGGCTCTCTAGCAGTTGCTGAACTACAACTCATATACCCTTGCTTTCCTATCACTGGGGTTGCTGGGAGCTGGCATTTGTTTGCCAGTCATTCCAGATGTAGACTGATGACAGAACTAGGGCAGTTTGTATCTTGCAGTTAAAGCACAAGGCACAGCAAATGCCCACGTAGCAGTGCAGCCTGCAGGAGGGGTAAAGCATCAAGTGAGCCAAATCAACCAATTCACAAGAACAAGTCAAGGACGACATTGGCTCTGGAGGCAGTGTCACCAAATCCCCTCATATTGATTTAAGGCCTAAAATAGCACTGACTCAGCACCATTATGCAGCAGTGTCACCTTCTGCCACCTACCTGCTCAGTTTCCCCCTGCACCCTATCTAGGACACAGTAGAACACATCTGCGACACCTTCAGAGATGCCCGCTGGGTAACGAGGCACTAATAGGGGTATGGAGACGAACGGAAAAGTACTGATACAATTAAATCATGGCTTTAAATTTAGTTTATGGATGGGAGCCAAGACATCCGACACCCCGGCTCTCCTCTTTCTATTGCATTTTGTGACACATCAGCTGCCAGTGTCGGCCGGGGGCTTCTTAACCTTCACGGGTATATCAATTGGTGATAACATAACAGAAATGGTAATTTAATTTAAAGTACTTTTAGATTTTTAACAACCAGTAACAATGGTGTGTTCTGTTGTGTTTAGGGTTGCCACCTTTCCCCGCTGGTGGCTCCAGGTGAGGGGTGGAGCGATTATGTCACAGGGCAGGGCAGTAATATTGTGGGTGGGTTGATGACATTACGAAGACCAGTTGGTGAAGTCAGTGATGGAGCTGTGACGTGGTGATTGGCCATTCGCTGTGTCAATCTTAGGGAATTCTGCCCTGTTTTCCAAATCAGGAATAGTCCTCCCAAAAACAGGGCTATCCAGGTCATAACCAGACAGATGGCAATGATGTAAAGGTTGACCTCAAACCCACGGTGACCTGCGGGTTGGACTGATTTGGGTGACTATTGTGGATTAGGACTGGGTGTGGGTCAGACTGGGGAAGTACATTCCTCAACTGCTCATGAAAATTCCGTCTTGGAACCAGCGCTGTGCACTCAGGTAGTGTGCAGAGTGAGACGGGTACGGGTCCTACAATGGCACAATTTTGCAATTTAGGGTCGGGTGCAGGTTAAGGTTTCCCTGACCCACACACTTTTCCCTTGTATAATTTCCATGTCTTACTCACCTATGAGTAAGTGCCCCAGCAGGCACGAAACGCGTTAGGTCTTGCTCTTATGCCCTAATAAAAAATTTTAACAGATTGATTCATAATTATTGTTGGAGGTACTCGCATCTCTCTCTTGAAATGTTGTCTATGAAAGAATCTTACCAAACTGGAATATATATTTAAGTTAAAACTGCCCTTTTACATCTCATCTTGAACCACCATTTAGTGGTGGATGGTCTGTGTGCTGCCTCAGAGATTAGCTGACCAGAAATAACAGCTCTAACTGTAACAAAAGTGTGGAAGCAAAAGACACAGCTCTGTCTGTTAATTGGCTCATGTGACCTAACATGTATGGTTTATTTGGTGTGTTTGTGTGCACTGTGAATCAGACGATCCCAGGGGGTTGCCCTTATTTTTTTTAAAATGTCAATTTTCTATTTAGGATTACCCAATGGCACAACTAAAAAAGTATATTATGAAAATGGTTTATTAACATGAAGCAGGCTTTTACACATGAGCTGTTTTATGCAATATCTTTTTATAGAGACCTACATTGTTTGGGCGGCATAGTTTTCCTTTGACCAAAATACTACTTCTCTTTTAGCTGTAGAATTACAACTTCCTTCATACTGGCTACTACTAGAGGCACCATCTCTCCCTACTATACCTGCTATTCCACAGCCACACTCCCTTCCCAGAGACTATTATCCCACTGTTACTATAGGCACCATCTCTCCCTACTATACCTGCTATCCCACAGCCACACTCCCTTCCCAGAGACTATTATCCCACTGTTACTATAGTCACCATCTCTCCCTCCTATACCTGCTATCCCAGTCACACTCCCTTCCCAGAGACTATTATCCCACTGTTACTATAGGCATCATCTATCCCTACTATACCTGCTATCCCACAGTCACACTCCCTTCCCAGAGACTATTATCCCACTGTTACTATAGGCACCATCTCTCCCTACTATACCTGCTATCCCACAGTCACACTCCCTTCCCAGAGACTATTATCCCACTGTTACTATAGGCACCATCTCTCCCTACTATACCTGCTATCCCACAGTCACACTCCCTTCCCAGAGACTATTATCCCACTGTTACTATAGGCACCATCTCTCCCTACTATACCTGCTATCCCACAGTTACACTCCCTTCCCAGAGACTATTATCCCACTGTTACTATAGGCACCATCTCTCCCTACTATACCTGCTATCCCACAGTCACACTCCCTTCCCAGAGACTATTATCCCACTGTTACTATAGGCACCATCTCTCCTTACTATACCTGCTATCCCACAGTCACACTCCCTTCCCAGAGACTATTATCCCACTGTTACTATAGGCACCATCTCTCCCTACTATACCTGCTATCCCACAGTCACACTCCCTTCCCAGAGACTATTATCCCACTGTTACTATAGGCACCATCTCTCCCTACTATACCTGCTATCCCACAGTCACACTCCCTTTCCATAGTTAGTATTTAAGTTAGTTCTCACATGTGGTCTATTAATTTACAGAACTCATGGTCACTTGATGTACATCTAAATCACAGATGCTGGATATAAGGGGAAGTAACCAGTGCTGCCCTAACATTAAAGACTTTGTATATACTCTAACTGGAAACCATTTAAAGAAACTTTGCATGTTTTAAATAACTTTTGGGCCAGGGCATAACAATAGCCCCAGCCCACCATTTAAATATTGGAGGGGGGGGGGGAGTTAAATCTCCAATCTTGAGGAGTGAATTACAAATATACAGCAGCCAGCCACATATTTCCTCTTCTGCAAATAAAGCTTTTCAGCAGAAGCCTCCAGAGGCCTGGCCAGCCGGGTGCTATTTTACGAAAATGGTTTTACAGTTTAAAAAGGGCAGTAGACTTTTTTGCTCAGGGGTTAGAATGGGACAAAAAATTATCTGTGAGAAAAAGTATCTCGTTGTACTATCCGGAAAGAAAAATGAACACTGAGAATTTATTTTATTCAGTATTCCCCCTCTGGCACTAGTTTAGAAGCGAAGCTCTGTTTTGATCATTGAAGGGCGGGGGCAAATTCACTTGAAGTGGTATGCAACAGATCAGCTGAAAACACGGCTGTTCCTCAATGAACCCTGCCTGTGAATACCGTGGCCTTGTATGGGCAGGGAACGGGGCTCTGCACAAAAAAAGCCGGCAGCTAGCATACACCGCCCATTCCTTAGGTCTCTGCCCTGACACACGGATACACTATTCTAAGCACTATGCACCCACACCAAACACTTTTTCTCCCTTTAAGAGCACTTTTATGTTAGACGTCAACACACGCACAGCACTAAGGCCATAAACTACAATAGAAAAGGAAATGCATTGTGCCTACAGCTTTCATAGCTCACTGGTTCCCAGTTATAATGAGCCCAATAGCAGAATAATGTATTGATGAATGGGGAGGTGCATCAAGCAAAGTTGATGGATTTCAGTGAGAAAAGCAATATGGATGATTCTGTCCATTTAAGCAATGGGGGGGGGGGGGAGATCAGACTCACAAGCTCGTATCTACACGTCAGCTATACAACACATGCAGAATAGAAAAAAAACAACAACACGTGTTTATGTGAACATTTCCATCGCATGTAGGGTTGCCTAGAAATGATGGTTGATCCCAATGTTATTAATAGCGAAAAGAGATAAATATATAGGTAGGCCGGTATTTTTTTTCCAGAAAAGGTGGCAACCCTAAAATTCGCATGACCAGAGCAACAGCAACAACTGACCCTATCAAAGCAATCTCCAATATACATGATCTGGAATTGTGAAAGAGACTCTGTTGGAACGTGAGCTCCACTATTGTTCACTCCAGGGTTAAAATCAGTGCAATGGGTTCTACCAGAAGCTCAACCAACCTATTGTTCTTCTGCACTACCACATGGACAGAAGGGCAGAAAAAGATAAGAGAATTCATCTATAAACAGCTTTTAACAGGGAAAAAGGCTCCTGCATTTGTTGCTCAAGCATGAAATCAGCAGCACTCATCAGAGGTAGGTAGAACCAATTCAAATAAAACAAGCCAAGATCTAGAGTGAGGATTGTGGTTGCAATTTTTGTTTTCTTGAAATCAGCATATAGTAAAGTTGTGGTTTCCCCCATTTAACTACTAACAGAATGAATGGAACAGGTTTAGGCACTGCTAAAGCCAGACAAGCAAGGGAGGGAGGTGGAAGATCTTGCTTTCTGGTACCAGTGACAGCTGGACAAGCAAGGTCTGTTAGAACTCGTAGGAGCACAAAGGCTGGATGAACAGAGTATGCAAACCTAATGAAGGGCCAATAAAGCAGCCTTACAGCCTCAGGCATGAAAGGATAATTAATCGCTTTACATGGAACTGTGCTTGGGACTGGCCAGAAGTCAACTCAAAATAGCCCAGAGGTTGCTAATAGATATTGCTGCAAACCAAACATGAGGGCAATAAAGCTCAGATAGATCCCAGACCAGTATGGTAACGAGTTTGCTTTTTTTTATGCCAAAGAAAGGTCAATTAGCTCTCCAGCTGCCTTTAACTACAGCTGTCATCAGGCAGCCAAAATGTCAGGCCACCAAAAGTAGGCCTCTCAGCTGGTATCATCATGTATCTATTTAGTGTTTTACAATAATGTACCAAAAAAGGTTTATTAACCATCTATAAAGTGCCAACATATTACATAGGGATGGTAGGCGACACGACCCTGGACAATGAGAAGTATAAAGTTGCTTTTCAGCTCTGTGTCAACCAGTGGTACAAAGGCCCAAGCTGTACATGACGTTACAATGAAACTTAAACCACGGTGCACAGATTCATGTGGCGGCTTTAGAAGGACAGAAGGCCATACACAGGCTGACCGATGCAGTAGTCCAACCGATTGCCCTGTGGGTTTATGGCCACCTTTCTACTTTTCCAAAGTTCAGGCAAATTGCCGTAATAATGTGAACAGCAGGAAATGAAGAGGAGCCCCGGCACTGCAGCTTCTATACAATTCCTGATGGCCCATGAACAGTCATTTTTCATCATACCCAATAATCCTCCCATGGCCAGAAGGATCAGGCAGTATGGCCAAAATCCTGACCAGCATAATGAGCAAACCACACTGGGCATCAACTACTAAGTTAGAGAACAAAGAGACACCATACTGTATTGAACCATAAAGTGTAAAAAAAAGTTAATAACTTTGTTACATACCATTCTTACCTGTAAGGGTAAGAGAGTGTTGCTATTGTTGTCTGTTCTAAAAACGTTGTCTTCGATCCAAGATTTGGGAGTCAGCGATGGAGTGGAACGAGTGAACTTGGGTGGTGCAATGACGTTTCCAGAATAGGCCTTCTTTAGTGGGGAGATTTGGTTCATGGAGCCAGGCATTCCCATGTTGGCGGTACGGCGGTGATCTCTGGCATGTATTCCACCCCAGGACATGCTGCCAGTGTTCCAACCACTGCTTTGATGGCCGCCCCATGGAGACTGTTTAACAAGTGGCTGCAAGACAAACAAAGACGACATTGTCACAACTATAGCGACTGGGCTCACTGTTTCATGGCAACTAAGTTGATTGACTATGTACATCTGCTACTATACGCGTTACTTATGCTGTTACCACATAGACACCAGCTTTAGCCAGTCTACATCAGTTGGTACAGAGAAAGCAAAGACCTGGCTGGTAGCAGTAGCCAATAGAACTAGTTTTTATAAAACTCTTCTAGTTTACATGAGCAGTCTCAGAAACTAAAGGCATTGAAAATTTGTTAAACACAAATGTTCATTATGCAATGGGATCACTTTGGGAGAAATCTCAAAAAATACACTGCTTATAAGAAAACATAGTAGCTTGATTTTGCAAAATTTACAGATACAGATTTCATCCCAAAATACAACAAGGCAAAGCTTCCCCTGAATAGATTTGAATACCCATCCATGTAAGGGTTCTGACAGCTCTCAAAGAGCTTACTATCCTATAAACTGATGGTGCATTCTTTAGCAGCACAATTTATTGCACGGATTTGCCTTATTTACTTCTCAAAATGGTTTTATAGATTAGTTTATTGTAAAGATGGTATAAAGAGCAGTTACAGTCCCTTGTTGCTAAAGATTTGCTTCAGGTTGTTGAACGGCACTTGTGTCCTCAATTTTCAGTAGGTGACCACAGATTCTTAAAGGAGAAGCAAACCGCCAAACTAATGAAAACCCCCACAGCCCTCCCCGCACAGGTGTGAATACCTGTAAATGCCCCCAAGCCTTTAATTACCCCTCGATGCAGAGTCAGTGCAGTGGAGCTCACAGACGGTATCTTCTGGCGCTAAGTTAATCTTTGGGTCCCTTCGGCAATTTCCATGGTTTTCGGAGTATGTGCAGTTGTTTGGGACCAAGTTGCTACAACTGCGCATGCACCGCTTACTTACTGGAGACTCCAGAAGTGGTAAAAATATCCCCTGTGAGCTCTGCTGCGCTGACTCTGCATCGAGGGGTAATTAAAAAAACAAAAAAACTACTTTTTAAAATATGAATGTACGGTACATTAATAGTTACCTATAGATCATGCCGATTTATTGCTGAGAGGTTTGTATTTGTAAGTAATTGTTGGTTGAAGTTCCTAAACCTGACTGTTTTGCCAACCTGACTGTCCCATCAGCCTGCCAGTTAAAATTTCTAATAGTCAACTACAAGAGGTCCTCTGCACTCAACCCATTATCAATATATTTAAGACAGGGACATTTTGTGCATACTGCTACTAAAAAATTTCTAATACTAACTACTCCTACTGCACAAATATGGCAGCCCCCTCATGGGCGTTCACAGGAAGTCAGATGTGAAAGCATTGGGCAAATACTATATGGCAAAATTATAAGAAGCATACAAAGTAAGTTTTATGGTAGATGTAAAAAAAAAAAAAAAAAAAGGGTTACATTTCTGGTGTCAGTATCTCTTTAAAGACTTAGGGGCATTTACAGGTATTAACACCTGTGCGGGGGGGTGGGCAGGGAGTGGGGACTATGGAGTGTAGGGGATATCTTCTCCCTAAAGGGATCCTGTTATCGGAAAACATGTTTTTTTCAAAACGCATCAGTTAATAGTGCTACTCCAGCAGAATTCTGCACTGAAATCCATTTCTCAAAAGAGCAAACAGATTTTTTTTATATTCAATTTTGAAATCTGACACGGGGCTAGACATTTTGTCAATTTCCTAGCTGCCCCAGGTCATGTGACTTGTGCTTGCACTTCAGGAGAGAAATGCTTTCTGGCAGGCTGCTGTTTTGACAATATGTCTAGCCTCATGTCAGATTTCAAAATTAAATATAAAAAAATCTGTTTGCTCTTTTGAGAAATGGATTTCAGTGCAGAATTCTGCTGAAGCAGCGCTATTAACTGATTAATTTTGAGAAAAAAATGTTTCCCATGACAGTATCCCTTTAAGGTAGCCATAGACAATGTCATACGAAACAAATTTTCATAAGATATTCAGTGTGTGTGTATGGCGGAAGACTGATATCGGTAAAAGAACTGGATATCGGTCAACTCTACAATTGGCCAAGTCAGAGAGTTTACATTGCCCGAACAGTGGCCAGTGTTTACTGCTGAATTGTCAGATACAGGAAGAATTCTATTGTTTCTACCTGTATATCTGACAATTCAGCTCTAAATGTCTGTAATCAAAGCACAAGTTGGTAGCAGATCGTAATTATTACATGTATAGCCACCATTAGACTGAAATCAGGACTTTGACTGGGTGACTGCAGGACATTTCCTTTTTGTTTGGAATCATTGTCCTACTGAAACATGAATTTTCCCCCAAGATTCAGTTTATTGACAGACTAAAATGGGTACTCTTGCATTATTTCCAAGAAGCAGAACCCTTGCTCAATATGTGCACACACTTCACCCGATTCCCAGCTCATGTGCCTACTGCCAGTGCTGTTTTTGCCATAAGGACAGATAAAAAAAATCTTGGCTCTTCAAATTACGAAACGTCACTGCATACTGTGCATCATGGGTCTGGGGCACATGCTGAATATTCACACATATGCCAGCTTCATTTGGTAACACACAACCAGTGCAGAGTGAAGTACAATAGAAGAGGTGCACATATCAAGAAGTTATCAGAGTGGGTGATAAGTGCCGTTTAATGTCTAGAAATAGAATTATCCAAAAACAAAATATCATTGAAGAATTGAGAACTGGTCATGGGTTTGAATACCTTTGCTGGGACCTGCATAGAAATGAATGAATGTTACTATATTACAAATGTTGCTTTAATCTAGGCCACTAGTCTTCATTTAGGAAAAGATGAAAGCTGCCTTACTCATAATGAATTACACTGCAGAGAGCAATATTTTTATTTCAGAAATATATTAGCTATCACAAGAACAGTTTGGGATTGGATTACAAGGAATTAAAGGGCCACTATATGCTCATTTTTTTTTTTTTTTTTAAATGGTGGTTGAAAACGGCTCGAGGGAAGTAGATTAGTATACCTGCTTTAAAACCAAGCCTGAAACTATCCAATGCAGGTAGTATTTTTGTCATGGATTCAGAAAAGGAGGAAGGGGCTAGAGGTGAATCCTTAAAGCTTTCCTTTTCCATAAGGCATGTCAACACAATCTGTGGACATAATCCAACATGCATCACAAGATGGAATGGAAAAAAAAACAGTGGCAGGGTTCACTTACTGCACGACAGAAAGCAGCTCTACTGAACAATATTGTTTTTTTTGCCACAATCTGACGTCAGTGAACTCACTGGTAGCCAACAATGTCATTAGTGGCCCAGGAAGGACACGCGAACACGGGAAACGCTGTATTTGTCCAACAAAACTCCCTCATCTCAAACATGGGCGCGCAGGAGAAAAAGCATAAAGCTAGGACAACAATGCAACTAATCCTTCCAAATTATGTACACAGTCTAAGCAAATATAAGACATTTCCAGGTTTCATTAAAACTCAGTGTGGGGGTAGGAAAAATCAGACTTAAAAAACCCAAAAATATTCTTTAGAGTAAAAATAGATTAATGTGGATGGAGGCAGATTTAACCTACGGTACATATCCGCACAACGTTTTGGTGTACCAGTATGCAAATATGACTTGTATGCCTCTGAACCTGATAATACCAACTGATCTACAGACTTGATGGCCTGGACACAGGACCAAATGTGCAGTCATGGTCATAACTTAACGAGTAGACAAGTATGTTGCAATTATATAAGGGGGATTATGGCATGTGAGTCTAGAGACGATCACTAATGGCAAACCAATAGGCACCTTTCCTATCATTTCTAGCCAGTTGATCATGAAGAGATCTAGTCACACCAGTAGGCACCTTTGCCATAAATTTTAGTCCGTTGATAATGAAGATATGCAGAGAGGGATGGCTCACTGTACTAAATAAAGTCCTCCACTCCTACACAGGGTTTATGGAATAAACACAAAAAAAAAATAAGTATAGAAGAGCAATTTACTTTTAGCTTTTCTACAAGCTTGGGATGGCAAACACTGAGATTTTGGCATTTATCTATCCTCTGCATTACTGTGTTGCTCCAAGCATCATGCAAATATTAAAGGACAATGTCTCAAAGAGGAGCCTCGAGAAAATACTAAAGGAGCCACAGCACATTGTAAATTTCATCACAATAGCCTGCTAATAGGATTCTTTCACAAGCAAACACCAATGTTATTAAGTGCATTACTGTGAAAGATGCAGGACTGTCAATGGGCAAGAAATTAGATTCCAGAAGACAACCATAAGGGTAGGGGCACACTGGGCGATTCGGGGAGATTTAGTCGCCTGGCGACTAATCGCCTCGTCTTTGCGGCGACCAATCTCCCTGAACGCCTTCCCTCTGTCTTGTGCCAGTAAAATTAAAAATTGCTTGCGCTAAAAACACATGCACAGCGCTTCGTATTCCAAAATCGCCTGAAGTTTCCTCGTGAGGCAACTTCGGAAAACGAAGTGCTGCATGTGCTTTAGCACAGACGACTTTTCATTTTAGCCGGCGCAAGACAGAGGCAATGCGTCTGGGGAGATTGGTTGCCGCAAAGAGGAGGCGATTAGTCGCCAGGCGACTAAATCTTCCCGAATCGCCCAGTGTGCCTCTACCCTAAAAGAGGAATAGATAGTCAACCAGCAGGGACTTGTGCAGCTCAATTAAATACTTCCCAGAGAAGCATATCTTTTTTTTTTCTAACCCACAAATCAGCAGCTTGGTGTGACATATCTTTTATACAATGTAGGCAAGTTACATAGGGCTGCAATTAGCAAAAATCTGGATAACAGACAATATAATATAGCACCCATTGTCTAGAAACAGAAAAGATTTTAGCCCCGACTATATGATATGGGTCTTTCTTATGGACAGTGCAGGTTGGTAGCTGTGAATGTTCACCCATGTGTGTTATCACCCTAAGGCCAATTTCACATGTAGCCCTCTAATTAATTTGAACCCCATTGAGGGTTCATTTATTACAGAACAGCTGCCTCTGCAATGCCCTGCTGCATAGTAAAAGTTGGGTAATGCTGCCCAGAGCTTGGGTCCACCTGGTACTGAATGACGGATGCTGTCCAAGCAGAACCTCAACACTTTCTTTTATCCATTCATGGAATTTCTACCAAAGACTATATGGATTAGATACAACTGTATTGCAAATGAATGAATACCAAATTAAGGCTGTACTTGGGTCCAAGTGACCCATTTTCCATTCGGTATTCGCTCTGAATCATATAGATTCCAATTATTTAATGACTGCAAATCCATCCTTTATGTATTAGATCAGAGGCCTAAGTTTCAACTGTTTGGTGACTGTCCCCTGATTTGGATACCAATGTGTTCTGCCAAATCATGGAGCCAATCATCTGGCTGTAGAGTAGAGACTAGAACTTGTAGGCCCATGTAGACCCATTGGGAAAAGACTGCATAACCCTGAAACTAGGGATGTGCCGAATTCAGGATTCTGTTCAGGGTTTGGGCCGGATTCAGATTTGGTCAAATCATATCCAAATTTGCATATGCAAATAAGGCATAGAAAGGAAAATCACTTAACTTTTTGCAACAAAATAAAGAAATAAAAAATGTTTTGCCCCACTTGTTCACTTCCCATCCCTAATTTGTATATGCAAATTAGGATTTGGTTCGGTATTTAGCCGAATCTTTCATGAAGCATTCGGGGATTTGGCCAAATCCCAAAAAGTGGATTCGGTGCATCCCTACCCGAGACAGCCCTCATTTATATCAAGCCCTTAGTATAGTGAACAAAATAAAAGAAAAACAATTGTAGATTGACCTTTTAAGGTCTCCATCAGAAATATACACCAGGAAATTAAAAATAATATTATAGTGGCCCTTTCATTATGTCCAGCCTTTTACTTATAAGCATTCTATAACAAGACCATGGCTGGCTTGGCACAAGGCAACTCTGTCAGCTTTCATCTCATCTGAGGAGGGGCAGCACCTACTGGCACAATCTGCAAGGGCAAGATATGTCATTGGTTTTCAGCTGTAATGGAAAACAACATGGATCTTTATAATTCTAGGCAGCTTCACACCAAACCTCACTCCCACATCAGTCCTGCTAGAAAATAACATGTCTCTGTATTGAATTGAGTCAGCCAAAGAGGATATGCAAAATGGAACAAGGCTGGCATGGTCAGGGATGTAGAACAGGATCTAGGCACAAGGAAATCACAAAGCTCAACCAATTTGACTGTCAAATCTCAAACCGAAAGTAGACAAACCAGCTGAGCTCAAAACAAGGTGCTATGACTTGAGACCTCTGCCTGTAAATTTTACTGCTTTAACAGAAAAGAAAGTTATTATTTTTCTTCCGGTGCTTCTCTTGGATATAAACAAGACAAGCCGACATGGGGGGGGGGGGTTATTTATCAAAGTCTGAATGACAAAACCCCAAATTTTTTGTGGAAAAAAATACTAAATTTTTTTTTTGTGATTGATTATATATAGTACAGAAGATATGTTGATCTGCGCTGGGTTTCATGAATTAATCTGAAGATTTTGTTGTTTTCGGGCAAAAATCTGAAAAAAAATCAGTTTTCACACTGAAAATCCAAAAAATTCTAACCTTTATTAGAAAAAAGACGAATTTTTAACAAATTTTTCAGGTTTTTTCCCCGCACAGGAAATTTTTGTGAAAAGGTTTTGATAAATAAGGGGGAAAAACCCGTGTGGATTTGGTCAGAGTCGTTTTCAGAAAATAATGAGATAAATTTGGACTTTGATAAAGAGGCCTCCCCATGTTGAGTTGATAGATGAGCCTGGCATTGCATCATGGGAACCAAAAAGCATCTCCCACAAAGCACTCCTCAAAATTTACATGCCATAACTTGTCATTGTAACAGTTTAGGGGTAACTCTTCTTCCCAAGCATTCCTCAAATGCCCAATCCAAAATAATTGCCTAAATTAAGTACCATAGCAAGTTAGGCGTATGGTCACTCCAGTGCACATTTATTTTCAGCAGAGCCAGTAGAACAGGCTTGTTAGGGTAGTGTGTAGGCATCAGAAAGAAACAGTTAATAGAAACGTTACACAGGTTCGAACACATTTTTGGCATGCACCGACCTCTTTGTGGAAAAAGTGAAATCAAAAAGGTTTGTTGCCCAAGGCACAGGGAAGTGTAAGTGACCTAGGCAAGGTCACAGGGAGCAAACTCAGCCCTCCCTATTGACAATCACGAGACCTAACCACTAAGCTTGTTTTGTTAAAGAGCCAAGAAAAGCAACTCATGAGGAAACACATAAAATCTTAAGTTTTCTAAGATTAACAGCGAAACACACAGCGACACTTACTTTATATTCAGGCCCTCTCCTCTACATCTTCCAGTATAACTGCCTGGCTGCTAGGGTAAATTGGACCTTAGCAACCAGACAAGAATTAAAAACAAACGATTGCAAACTTAAAGTACCAGTGGTCTCAGAATACCACTGTGTACATCATTCTAAAAGTTCATTAAACTACCCCTTTATACACACATCGTGCAGCCATCTTGCTTCATTTTGTTTTTCTCAACAAGCAAATTCAGCTTTTCATGTAATACAATCTACTGGGTTTAGCAATCTGTATCCTTGGGTTAACACCTGCTGGTTATTTGTATTTTAAGGGATCGGCTGTGACATAGGAGGATAACATAAATCCTGAAGCTCATCATATGACAAGGCCCCAAGCCAACGCACACACAGGGCTCACAATTAAGGCAGTGTGCAAAACATGTGATGCACAATAAGGACTACAGTGTGTCTTGCTTCTCACTAGTGCACTGCTTCACCAGAAATTCCCAGCATCCTTCTAGAGCCGATTATGATGGAGCCCAGTGAAGAACAGATTTTACAGGGCACTATTAGCATGAAAGGTGTGTGGGGGGTAAGGCATATTACAACTGTACTACTCTTAAGGCTGATCCAATCGTGGGTCCCAGGAACCAATGATCGGATGATAATGGATCTGATACGGGCGGTCAGATCGCAGGACCACATAGATGCAAAGATGCGGCCGCAATCCAAAGGGATTTTTTAACCTGCCCAATCGAGATCAGCCAGATATCGATAGGGGAAGCCCGTCGGATGGCCCCACACAGGGACCAATAAGCTGCGGACTTGGTCTGTTGGCAGCTTTTATCGGCCTGTGTATGGGGGGCCTTTAGGCCACGTTTTGCAAGGGGCTCTTGGCATTGATTACCCCTTCAAACACTAAGAAGCTATAGATAGGGTGCAGAAGGGATGATATGGACTTGCTATCATTGCTCTAAAAGAACAGGACCTCTACTCTAGTTCTCAACATAAAAATGAGAATATTTAGCACTGGAAACAAAAATGTACGAGAGCAGTGTTTTTCTCCTAACAAACCCCCTCTGGCTCCTCTAATAAGTAAGAAAATAGAGAGAAGAAAGTCCTGTGACCTTCTAAGCCTGGGGTTTGGTGAAACCTTTATCTGTTGCTATTCCTGTGCAGTGATAATCTGGTCACATTTGCAAGACTTTTGCCCTGTCTTTGCTTTTTTTCCTGCCCTGGGGAAATAGCACTGAAACTGTGAAGTTCTCTCTTGCTTCTACATAAAACAAAAGCACAATAGAATCCCCATTTTACGTTTTTCAGGGGACCAGAATAAAAAGGTTTAAAATAGTGTAAAATCCAGGAAAATGTAGTATGCATAATATATAGCTGGGACCACAAAACAACAATGTAAAATGAGGGAAAACTTAAAATAAGGGGATGTAAAATTTAGGTTTCACTGTATTCATATAATTAAAAACAAGAAGCGGGGCAGGCACACAATATGTGACTGTACCCAGATACTGATATAAACAGACATTTCTATGACCCTATATATATGGCCAAAAAGCTAACAATTTGATCAGAAGAATCATTGCCAATATCAGGTAATCTTTAAGATATAATGCCTGGTTCAACCGAAACTGTTAAGCTCCCCATAGACACAACGATACTTCTTGCCGAACGACCGATTTTAGGGAAGTCCGACCAATCCTTCGAAATTATTGTGCGGTTAGTGGGATTCGAACGATCGTACATCTTACGATTTTTCGCCCGACATCTGTCAGGAAATTGATCGGCCAGGTCAAAAAATCTTTGTCGGTCCCAGTGCAATCTAACTATGTTTGCAGGGCCAAGCAGACAGCTCCCCTTTGTTTTCCTGGCAAATTGGTCTTTTTAGTTGATGGTAAATTCGTACGATCGTTCTGAGAAGATCGTGGTCTCACAATCAGGATCTGATCTTTTAAAAATCTCAACATCTATGGCCATCTTAAAAGGAAAAAAAATAAAATTTACAAAAATCTGCAGTGCCAATTATTTGATCAATCTGCAGAGCTGGTTTGCCTTCAACCAGTACAGACTGGGACCCTACTGGTTCCCCACAGACATATTACATCATCATTTGGGAAAAGTTTGTGGCTAAATCGCCGAACTGAAGAGCCCTAGGAGACAGCTCGTATTTACCATGATAAATAAAGAGTAACATAAAGAGTACAAATAAACCAGTTTGGTCCCAGCCTAAAGATGGTCATAGATGTAGAGATTCACTCGTTTGGTGATGTCGCCAAATAAGTGGATCTCTCCCCGATATGCCCAAATTGAAGTGGGCGATATCAGGCTGATCCGATCGTGGGCCCTAGGGCCAACGGTCTGATCATAATGGACCAGATACAGGTGGTCGGCTCGTGTGATTTTTTTTAACCTGCCCGATCGATATAGATCGGGGAAGCCCGTCAATGACCCCACACACGAGCCAATAAGCTGCTGACTCGGTCTGTCGGCAGCTTTTATCGGCCTGTGTATGGGGACCTTAAGAGAGGTCCAGTTACAGACAGTGTGAACATACATGCTAAATGATGACAAAAATTTGCTGGCATTGCTCCCTACAAGAGCAGCCAAACAAACCAATGACTCGTGAGATACAGCCACGTGTATAGGCTGTGGGTAGCATCACCCCAGAAAAATATCCAGCAACTGGGGAAACACTTGAGCCCAAGTTTGCATGGTCAACCACAGCCTAGCACTGTAGACTGGACCTATGGGAGAAAGGTTGCAAGTGAGGCAACTCCCATCTGACAACCTCAACATAAGCCTACTCAGGACATCACCACCTACTTTCCAGAGTCACAGGCCTAACCTACATCTCTCATAATTAATTTTCTGAGCTGCAAAATTGAGAGAGAGAGACAGACAGAGAGAGAGAGACAAAGAGAGGGAGAGACAGAGAGAGACATGGAAAACAGCTGACATCTAAAGGGTCAGCGATCACCGCTCAGATCAGCAGATCAGAGTCCACGTTCCCAGTGTGTAAGATATGCCTCAGCAAAACCAGGCCAATGAAAACAATCGGGGAATTAAGGGAATTATGTCCTGTTGTTTGATTTGTGAATCGGGATACTATTTCATCCCTCTGCTGACAATGGGCAATGACACGTTGCTCTGTACTGCAGGCCTCACAGACATCATTGTGACAAAGCAGAGATCCGACCAGAAACAATTTGTAATTAATAAATATTATGGGGGGGGGGGGGAGATAGAGAGCAGACAGTCATTTATATACCTTAGATAACACTGCTATAGAATATACTGAATGTAAAAAAAGGACAATAGCAGGACATTAGTGGGCAGGAGGAGAAGGTCATTTATATGGGTAGAGAGAACACAAGCCCCTTATTTCTAATAACACAAAAGACAATGAATAGCTATCTGGCTACAATCTTGACCACATAAAACCAAGGCAAATAAAGGATTGCAGGTAAAATGCACAGGAAATGACTTTGATGTTAAAATGGTGGTGCAAGCATTTACCCGCCATGGTCTATGTAGGGGTCACTGCTCACACAGCCTTGCACAAACATTAAGCCTCAGCATATATCAAGCCTATAGCTTACTATGTACGCAGCGTGAATTGCAATATTTCAGTCACTTTAACCTTAAAGCCAATGTTCTACTCTAGATTCCATTTAGGAAATGCTTTACCTGCTGCTGTTCCGTACACATGGTAACTGTGCTTTAACATCGTTGCTTCTGCGTATACGATAAGGGGCATTTTGTACTGTGGTCATTAGATCTACACACACACACATAAATATACTGCATATACGTGCTGCGTATTTGGAAGAAAGACACCGATGCCTACCCAATGTGCGTAGAATATATATTCTATGTATTCATTTATTAAACCAGGTACAGGCCACTGAAGGCCCTGTAGATGATGATGACGATGATAAACTACAACTCCAAGTACGGCACCGACAGCAAAAGAAAATATCATCAAGGCTGGATACTACTCATCATTGCATAAAATACTATGCCCCATTGCAGTTGAAGCAATTATATAAACATAGAAGCACATTCCAAAGGAGTCTAAAGAAGGATGTTCAACCAACACCCATACAACTGTTTCAGGACAGACAAACAAGACCATTTATTTCCAGGGGGCTCTCATAATTGCTCTTATAATGTATCCGTATAGCACAACCTGTCCCTGACCAACGGAGCTGACAGTCTGCTCACTAAGGCTTGTGAATTGTAAGCATTTTAATCATGAAAGCCCTGCAAAATGGACCTTATAAGAGAGGCGGCAATTAAAGAAGTCTCATCATAACAACATTTAAAGGGCTACATAGCGACAATAAGCTGTCCCTCTCCCATTAGGCCAAGCGACACCACAAAAGGCCACACCATTAGTCTCAAAGCAATATGTCACCATATTGAACTGCTTGGTTAAGAATGGCCTACACACAAATCAGTCTCAGAATGTCATCCAACAAAATCCCATTACGTCTTTCCATTGTCAGCCATGATCAATGCCCTCCTCGAAATATGGTCAAATGGAGAAAGATCTAATGACCACAGTTCATAATGCCCCTTATTGTACACACAGAAGTAACGATAAATAAGCAGTTAGTATGTGTATGGGATAGCAGCAGGTAAAGCATTCATTTCCTCAATAGTACCTAGAATAGAACACTGTCTATAAGGTTAAAGTGAAGGAAACGGGTAACCACAATCATACGGGCAGTTAAAAAAGAAAATCCCTTTTTTGCCAGAAGATAACCAATGTCAAAATGTAGTCTGCTGTATAAGGAAACAGCACAAGTGGCAAGGCATTTAATGGACATGAGCCCTGGCTGATACACTAGAAATGGATTCCCCAGGCCCAAAGCCTTTTTAGAAATTTCCCTACAATGAGAAGTGGCTTGCTCACCAGCAGGACCAGAAAAACAGCTGCGGAGTTAAAAGGTGGGCCCTGTTGTGTTGGGCAAATGCAAGAGGTTCTGCAGCAGGTGAAGTGCAACAAGCATAGAAATTAACTGCCAGCGGCCGCTTAGCCCTAGCAAAGGTGAATTAGATCAGCAACAAAGTAACAGTAATGTTATATCGGTATAATATATAATGACAGTGACATTAACCCTTGATGGGATGTATATTTATAAATAGATCACAGGCATATAATAAACGTGACAGTGGGGCAATAGGTTCCCTTATTCAGATAGATCATTAGAAGCCTAGCGGTAAACTGTAGTACAGCAATGAGTGTCGGTGACATCTGCCTCTAAGCTGGGCATATCAATGACTAGCAATGCCATCTGTCAGTAGTAAAGAACAATGCCTGTCACTGACATTTGCCAACCATTAGTGACGAGAAACAATGCCTGTCAGTGACATATGTCCCATACAGTGGCTATAGCAGTGGCAGCCATAGTGATGACAGGGGGTGGGTATAGCAGTGGGTACAGAAGGGGCAGTCATAGTTATGACGGGTGTGGGTACAGCAGCGGGTACAGAAGTGGCAGTCAGTTATGACGGGGGTGGGTACAGCAGCGGGTACAGCAGTGGGTACAGAAGTGGCAGTCAGTTATGACGGGGGTGGGTATAGTCGTGGGTACAAAAGTGGCAGTCGTAGTTATGACAGGGAGTGGGTATAGCAGTGGGTAGAGAATTGGGTATAGCAGTAGGTATAGCAGTGGGTATAGCAGTGGGTATAGCAGTGGCATGCACATAACAGTGGATTTACCTGGTGGTGATTGTAGCTGTTCCTCTGCTGTAGGAAGGCTGCAGCCTGGTGGTGCTGGGGGTTGAGCTGGGGACTTACAGGGGATCTCCGGCTCTGCTGTTGTTGTTGGGGGATGTTGATCTGAGCAGAGAAGGGGCTGCTGAATCCGGGCACGTTGATTCCTGGGCAGGGGTTGGTAGAGAAGCTCTGGAAGAAGGCCGGGTTGATGGAGGAGGGGATGCCCGGGTAGAAGCTGTCGGGGTCGGGGCTATGCAGGGCGTTGAGGTTGGGGGCGGCAGGGTGCGGTGCAGTCGGCTGGTGCTGCTGCTGTTGGTGCTGCTGTTGAGGCAGTGCTGGGGGCGGCGGGGGAGGAGACGAAGTCTGTACAGACCAGGGGGTACCGAAGCCCGGCAGGGCAGGGGGGGATCCCCCGGGGGTCTGGGCTAATTCTGGGGATCCGGGGTAAGGGCCCCCCAGCAGGTTGGGGAGGTGCCCCCCCTGTGCTTCCATACAGAGCTTGCCCTTGGCCGGCAGGTGCTGGTGAGACAGAGCAGGAGGGGACGTTGCGGCATGAGCCTCCCCCACAAGAGCTTCCTCGGCCGAACAACAGCTGGA